>NC_091576.1:3342397-3344897 GCF_042767895.1 Penaeus vannamei
GGGCCGTCGGAGGGGCTGCCTTCCCTGGCCCCCGGGGCCGAGCGGCCCCTGCCCCGCGGTCGTGTGGGCTGAGTCGGTGTGTGGCCGCCGGGGTAACCAGTCCCCGCGCCACCCCCGCCAGTGTCGGCTGTGGTCCTGCCCTTCACACAGGCGACCGCCCCTCTCTTGACGTTCGGAATGGTTTCCGAGTGCCGCCCCCCTTTTGCGGCCTTCCCCTCGCGACGGCTGAGCCCCCTGCGGTTCTTCTCCCCTCGGCCACGTTTCGCCGGTAGCGCGGAGTTAGATCCCGGGTGTGCACACCCTTGCGGCGAGAAAGGAAGAAACCCCCGGCAATCCCACGCCCCTCCTCCTGCGGAGCCCACGGGTGAGGCAGGTTGAAAAGGAGACTGGGCCAGCGAGAGTACCTCCCCTCCCCCTTGCCACGGGCTTGGCTCGCTCGCCTCCTGCCGGCTCCCGTTTGTGCTTGCTTGCTTGCTTCCGGAGCCGAGCCTTGCAGCGCGAGTTGCGGCCAGGGCCCCATTGCGTGTGGTGTTCCATGTGAAAAGCCAAAGTAACAATAACCGGAGAGGTCGAGAGAGAAGTGAGAGGAAGAAGGCAGGCAGGAAGGAAAGACCGCAGCGGAAGAGCGGTAGCGGCGGCAGTGCCCCCCGTAAGGGGGCAGCGCAGCCCATTGTGGCTGCTGCTGCCGCCCCCCGCTCGAGAAAGCTGCTATCGTCTCCCTCCTCCTCCTCCTTCTTCTTCTTCCTCCATGTCCTCCTTCTCCTATTGTTGTTCATATGACGACGACGACCACGCTAGTGTGCGTTGTTGCTTCTACCTGGTTGATCCTGCCAGTAGTCATATGCTTGTCTCAAAGATTAAGCCATGCATGTGTAAGTACAGGCCGACTTAAGGCCAAACCGCGGACGGCTCATTAAATCAGATAGAACTCATTGGATCTCTGCTGAACCGCAATACTTGGATAACTATGGAATTTTCAGAGGGATATTTGTCATTATCTTAACATCTTTGTGAAAAATAGTTCAAATAAATATCATCATAATTTTGGCTTCAAAGAATGATTTTGAAAAGTTGCTTAAAACGACATTCATTCTGATATTTCATTGGATCACTTTCTATGAGGTCATCAAATCTTCACTGAAGACTACATTTTTTTCCCTACAAGATATTTTTACTAGAGGTAAGGCCAACAATATGACTGGATCTGCAGTAATAAAATCTGGTTCTCAATCAAAGATGACAAGTGCATGGACATGAACGTACACATATAATAGTTTAAACGGTAAACGAAGAATGAAATTTCGTTATATTTACACACACACACACACACACACACACACACACACACACACACACACACACACACACACACACACACACACACTCAACTCAAAAATCCAAAAGCATCGTAACTATTATTATTTTCTTTGCCAATTCCACGTTTCATAATTGATAATGGTTGATGATAAGTCAGAGAATTACATCAAATGCATCATTTGAAATTCAGTAATAACAGATTTTTTTCATTTAGTCACATTTTCTTCTCTATGTGACTATCGCTTTTTTTTTCTTCTTCTTCTTCTTCTTCTAATTTGTATAACATGGTACGGATCAAATCAATGTGATCTTGTATTTTATACGGAAGAAAATGAACCAATGCTTACTGATTCACTATTTCATCGTTTTTCTTATGTGTATACGAACTATATTCTCTTATGAGGAATCAGATCCATACCTGACTCAAAACTTATGAAATAGTGAATCAGTAAACATTAGTTCATTTTCTTCCGTCCAAAATACACACATTGACTTGATCCGTAGCATATAATACAAATTAAGAAGAAGAAATGCGACAGTCACTTATTTTCAAAGACACTATAGGGAAGAAAATGAGGCTGAATGAAAAATACATTGTTATTGAGTCTCGAAAGACGTATTTGACCTAATATGGGAGATCGCCAACTTCGGGGCAACTTGGGCAGGATTGAACTCGCCTCCGGTTGCCCATTCCGAGCGATCTCCTTGCTTGTTGCCTTTGACGATGACGAAGCGAAAAGTGGGACGCAGAGAGTAACGTCAGCCGAAAATGCGTTAAATATTATTCATTTGTGCAGAGAGGATTTACCAAGTGTAATTTGCGCGGAAATGGTGGGACTCGACATCTCATTAGATATCGAGTGAAATATGGATAACATCCGGGTATGACGTACGCAAAGTTGGTTTAAAGTGTAGGAAAGTTGAATTTCGATTGATTAATTAAACGATTAATGTATGGCTCTTATGACGGCCTTTGGGATGGCAATACTGTCAGCGTCATACGAATGCTTTTAGGATAAATCTGTGACAGGAGGACCGAGTCTGATATCAAATTATTCTTATCAAAGGCAGTGAGTATAGTGACTCTACTTGTGCATAAATTTTCGTAAATACATTTATCCTCTTAATGAAGTTTACATCCTGGTGACTTGTCATTTATACACTGTTGAAGGTGAAAGGAGAA
>NC_091576.1:3349265-3351765 GCF_042767895.1 Penaeus vannamei
TTTTCTTCCGTCCAAAATACACACATTGACTTGATCCGTAGCATATAATACAAATTAAGAAGAAGAAATGCGACAGTCACTTATTTTCAAAGACACTATAAAGAAGGAAATGAGACTGAATGAAAAATACATTGTTATTGAGTCTCGAAAGACGTATTTGACCTAATATGGGAGATCGCCAACTTCGGGGCAACTTGGGCAGGATTGAACTCGCCTCCGGTTGCCCATTCCGAGCGATCTCCTTGCTTGTTGCCTTTGACGATGACGAAGCGAAAAGTGGGACGCAGAGAGTAACGTCAGCCGAAAATGCGTTAAATATTATTCATTTGTGCAGAGAGGATTTACCAAGTGTAATTTGCGCGGAAATGGTGGGATTCGACATCTCATTAGGTATCGAGTGAAATATGGATAACATCCGGGTATGACGTACGCAAAGTTGGTTTAAAGTGTAGGAAAGTTGAATTTCGATTGATTAGTTAAACGATTAATGTATGGCTCTCATGACGGCCTTTGGGATGGTGACACTGTCAGCGTCATACGAATGCTTTTAGGATGAATCTGTGAGAGTAGGACCGAGTCTGACAACATCAAATTATTCTTATCAAAGGCAATTAGTCCAGTGACTCTACTTGTTCATAAATTTTCGTAAATACATTTATCCTCTTAATGAAGTTTACACCCTCGTGACTTATTATTATAAACTGTTGAAGGTGAAAGGAGAAATCAGATTGAAAACACAAACCAAATCTTCAGAAAAGTTTTATTTGTCATGCTGGCAAACGGAAGTCGCTGCTGAATCAACCTGGTAATAGATCGATAATAGTTTAGGTATTCTTTAAATAATCGTTTTATTAGAGTGTGATTGTATGCAGACTAATAAAAGGGGATATTTGTTGACAGTAAATATTATAGACAAGAAACTGTCATTTAATTAATTTTTAAAATATTTATATGAACAGTATATGAAAAAGTACTTTCTTACCATGATGACCGTGATGCCCTCCGTGATGGCCTCCGTGGTGACCCCCGTGGTGACCCCCTTGGTGACCTCCGTGGTGACCCCCGTGGTGACCTCCGTGGTGACCTCCGCCGAAGCAGCAGGGCAAGGTCTTGGCGGCGGCGAAGGCAAAGGCGAGAGCCAGCAGGAGAAGCAGGGCGAGGAACCGCATCTGCAGCAGACGCGGAAGCAGTCAGGGCGGGGCGAAGAGGCCGAGGGACGTGTGGCGAGCCGAGCGGCCGTTCGGACCTCGGCCGTTCGGGAGTGGGGGGGGGGGGGCGGGGCCGTTGGGCGAGTGTAGTGAACTGCGATTGCAATTATATCTCGCCTTAGAGTGTAAAAGTAGCTTGACTGCCACCACCCATTTAATTGCCGTATGGGAACGGATGTTGTTTGTGGGAAGAGGGATAGTGTAGAAGGCGATGCAGGAAAGGAGCGATAGTTTGTGAGGATGTGTGTGGTGCGAGTGTGTGGTGTATATGGTTGTGGCGAGAATATAAAGGTCGGTATGCGTGAATCTAAGCCGAGGAGAGGCGTGTGCGGGGAGAAATCTCCAACGCATTTAATAAAGTAATCAACTGTCATTAATTATGATTTCCACTGATACTCTTTTCCCATCACAGGTTTAGGGGGAAACTCATCATGCGTAAAATTATTTATTAAAATGATAAAAGACTTTTAAGACAATAAAACGACATTAAAACTGAACAATAAAACGGCAATAAAACTGAACAATAAAACGGCAATAAAACTGAACAATAAAACGACAATAAAACTGAACAATAAAACGACAATAAAACTGAACAATAAAACGACAATAAAACACTGAACAAACGATAAAACACTGAACAAACGATAAAACACTGAACAAAAGATAAAACACTGAACAAAAGACAAAACACTGAACAAAAGATAAAACACTGAACAAAAGATAAAACACTGAACAAAAGATAAAACACTGAACAAAAGATAAAACACTGAACAAAAGATAGAACACTGAATAATAAAATCAACACATTGAACGGTAAAATCATTTAAAAAGAGGACTGGTAAAATCACAAAAGGAATAAAACCATAAATGGACTGGCACCGAGATCATTAGGTCACTTCGCCGAACAAATAACTTAGCAGACTTCTCTCACCTCCTATAGTCAGGTACCTCCACAACCACTTATCTATAGGAAAAGGGGGAATGGTCGTTCCGGGGTTCCCTCACTAGCAGTCAGAGTCACGACCAACCCTCGAATCTCCTGAGTTTGTCTGTTTGACCTCCCACGTCAGTTCCTACGCGGGAGTAAGCTAAAATCAGGGTTTTCCTCTGATACTAAATTAATAAAATTCATGTTAAAATCCAATAAGACTATAAAAAGGAAATACTTCTGGATTAACATTTGATAAAAATATAATTAACTAATGAAATCGAAATAAAAACTTTACGTTAAAAGAACCATCATATCAGTTATGGCCATATGTAAAATCTGATGAACTAAAAGTAGAAAATAA
>NC_091576.1:3356765-3366765 GCF_042767895.1 Penaeus vannamei
CAGCATTAGCAGCAGCAGTTGCAGCAGCAAGCCGCACTGCTGTCTGACTGAAACGGAGTGTGTGCGGTTGTGTGTGTACACGTGTGTGTGCGGTTGTGTGTGTACACGTGTGTGTGCGGTTGTGTGTGTATGTGCGGGTGTGGGTGTTTGGCTTGGCTGGCCTTTGCCGTGGCAAGGTAAGGAAGGAATGGGTCTAATGTCTCTCTTTGTCTGCGGCCCGTTGCTGCGACGGAGAGCGGAGGAAAGAGGAGGAGGAGAAGGCGGAGAGGCGGTGAGCAAAGGCGTTGTGGCCTTTAGCTTTGCACAGCTCAAGGGTGCGGAGCGGGATTGCCGGAAGCAGGCGTGTGTGTGGGTGAGCAGCCTTGACAGCTGTGAGCCTGTGCCCCACTGCCTTGGCAGCCCGCCTGTCCTGGCCGGCCGACTGGCCGGCCTGCGCCGCGCCCCTCTCCCCCCTCCCCCCTCTGTCCTCTGTAGCAAATACCTATACAATTATGTCTCGCAAGAATGTTGAAAAGTAGCCACTGCCACCACCCATTTAGTTAACGTATGGGAACGTAGTGTATATGTGAGAAGAATGATAGTGTGGAAGACGGATGTGGGGAAAGGAGCGAGAGTGTGTAAATGTTGTATGCGTTTGTGGTGTATATGTATGGTGCGAGATCACAAAGGTTGGTACGCTTGATATGAGCCGAGGAGAGGCGTGTGCGGGGAGAGTCCTCCAATGCAATCAAGCAGGTCACCACATTGATATTATGAAAAAAAAATAATAAATAAATAAGGCATATCACTAGAGGGAAATGGGCTGTTACTACCCTTTCTAGTATGCTTTTCCAACGATCAAGTTCGGGCGTTGATAAAACGAAACATAAATAGTTGTTTATTTCGTGATAACTGATAAAACAATAAAACAGTAAAAGAGAACACACAAACATAAAACGAAACGAAGGTATTAAACCAATCATAAAATGAGGTAAAACAATACAATAAAATGAACGATAAAGCAAAATGAACTTAAAACATTAAAATAAATCGGTAAAACGAACTAGAACAATAAAACAAACGATAAAACAGAAAACACTTAATACATTAAAATAGGAACATAAAACACGAACACAGTAAAACACGACAATAAAAAGCCCGAAGATGATAATTTAAAAAATGCACTAATCACGAGGTCACTTGGTCGAATAAATAGTCTGGCCAATTAGTCTTACCACCTTATGTTTAAAATATCCTCACGACCACTTAGCTGCTCTTAAGACAGGTGGAAGCCCATTCCGGGGTTCCACAGACCGTCTTTCTGCTCGCAGACCACCGGCAAGAATCCCCCCTGACCTTGTCTGCACTTCCCTTGTTAATGGTGGGCGGGAAACAATGTGAGAAGTTGGTTCTTTTTTTATTAAAATTGATAAAACAAATCTTAGAACTGGTATGAAAATATAAATCTAAATGAAAATAGTAAAATAAATTCAAATGATAATCCATAAAAAGTAATTAAAATAATTGTATAAAAAGAACCAATGTTAAAATCACTTGGAGTAATTAATAGACCACTTGAATAAAATGTTAAGAAAAAAGTAAAATAATTAAGATTTAATAGGCATTTGTAAGAACCAAGTTGACCTCTTCCTCTTTAAAAAAGAATGTATATATATAAATCTTAAAACAAAAATGAAAGAATCATCGGGGTATACAAATAATACAATAACAACAACATAAGAAAATAATTTATTTGGTAAAAAAATAATAATAATAATAATAAAATAATAAATATTGGGCAGCGGAATGGCAATAGTGGCGAGTGCGCGGCATCCTCCTCACTCCGCGAGATAAACGCCCTTTTCTTTAGGCCTGCGGTTGCTTTCTGTTCTCGGAGAAGGAGCCACGCAATAGAGTTCTTGCCATTGGTCAAATGGGCGTGGTTCTCAAAGCAACCCCACAAACCACCTGGGAATTGCAGGGCATTTTAACGCCACCTCGCGGGTCGCACCAGGTACAATGTTGCCACCTTGAGTTCCTCAGTTTTTATTTTATTTGCCTGTGGGAGATGTCGGAGGTGAGAAAGGATATTTCAATGATTGTATTACCTCCTGGAGTGATCTGTGGGTGTACAGTGTAGCAGATCACTACACGCCGTTGGGGGAGCACCGGGGTTCAGGCCTCATTGATGCATATTTTTATGACAAAAATTATATATATATATATATATATATATATATATATATATATATATATATATATATATGTATGTATGTATGTATGTATATATATATATATATTTATGTGTATGTGTATGTATATATATATATATATATATATATATATATATATATATATATATATATATATATATATATATATATATATATATATACTATATATACACACACACACACATATATATATATATATATGTGTGTGTGTGTGTGTGTATACATAGTGTGTGTGTGTATACATAGTGTGTGTGTGTGTGTGTGTGTATACATACACATATACATATGTGTGTGTATATATATATATATATATATATATATATATATATATATATATATATATATATATATATATATATATATATATATATATGTATGTATGTATGTATGTATGTATATACATGCGCATAAATATTGCAAATGAACATAGATGCGTTTATGTGTGTATGAATGTGTGAATATTATATACTGCATATATATATATATATATATATATATATATATATATATATATATATATATATATATATATATATATATATATATATACATGTATGTACATATATACATATATACATATATATATATATATATATATATATATATATATATATATATATATATATATATATATATATATATATATATATATATATATATATATATATATATATATATATATATATATATATATATATATATATATATATATATATATATATATATATATATATATATATATATATATATATATATATATTGATTGGATTATTGTGTCCGTTAGAGAGAGGAAAAAGTCTTGCATAACCCGCAAAGACCACATGCAGACTGCACGCTGAAAATCATATTTATTTATTATTTTTTCCCCAAAACGCATTATTATATAAAGGGAAAAAGCTATCTAACGAACTAAAATGAAAACATCTAATGAAACACTAAAATACACATTTGTAATAATGAAAATAAATATATATTCGCAGAAATTCTCAACTTCACGCTGCATTGTTGAAAATATTTTACATTTTACGAGAAATTGACATTTTTTTCAGGCGGAGGAGGCTTTGGCGGAGGCTTCGGAGGCTGTGAGTAGAGTAGGAAACCATTAGTTGTAATCATTACGGTTGTTATTATCAATAGAATCAATTATGCCATTATGGTTGATAGTGATATTATTATCTATTCTTGCTGTTGTTGTTATTCCTAGTAATGGAATGTCACTTTTGTTTATGTTTTCTCTGTTGTCGTTAATCCATGATCACAGCTCGTTTTTTCAGGAAACTTCAGAGGAAACAGTGACGAGGAACACGTGACCAACATGTCGTGCTTGCAGTGGTTTTCCTGAATTTTCCCTCTAATGGTCTTTCTCCCATGTTTTTATATATATATCACTTCAAATAAATCAAATAAACTCATGTGTTTTTTATCTTATTTCATATTGCACCATGAAAGTGGAATTTGGAATTAAATTAATCCGAACAACGGTTGACCAACAATTGGGGAAGATGCACGTCAACAATGCACTCGTTGCCAGATGTACGGAAATAAAGTAATAATTGCCACAAGCACCACAATAATTCAGATGATTTTCTTTAAAAATGAACACCATTTTTCGTGAATTACATTGTGCTATTAACAACGTCGCCACGTCGCGACAGGAGCCCCGCCCATTACAAGAGGAACGTTTGGGTGGGGGGCGAGTGGTGGTTCGGTGCCCCCTCCATTATCCCCCCCCCCCGCCCCCGGCAACCCACATCACGACCGCCCCGCCGGGGGTAGTCCCCCCTAGCGCCCGCCAGGCTCCCGCTCCTGCCGGACGGATGGAAGGCCCTGTCTCTGGTCGTGTTGGTTGCGGGCCTGCGCCGCCAACTATAGGGAGAGGCGGTTGGGTACGGGGCCGCGGGTGGCGGGGCGGGCTGCCGGGCGGGGCTGGGAGCGCGGGCCGCCGGAGCCGAGCGCCACCCTTGGCCTGCTGTGTGGCGGCGGCGGCGGCGGCCGCGCATCTCCCACTCGGTCCGTTCCCCCGTGCCGCCGCCTGGCCTGAGCGAGCGGGCGGCGCGGCGGCTTGCCCAGCGAGACCGTTCAGCCTAGGGGGGTGGAGAGGAGATTGTGGGCCTGGGGGCTGCGGTGGCGGCGGCGCCTCCTGGGTTGGCCTTCCAGCCACGTCTTCCTTGGCTGGCCAGGGGACGGCTTGGGCTTTTCCCTACCCCTTCGGCCCCCCCGAGCCTTCTCAGGCCGAGGGCGGCGGGCCCTGGCTTGGCCTGGCCTGCCTGCCTCGTCTTCCTTAGAACAGGGGTTGGCTCGGGCTTACCCCCATCGGCCCTTGGCGCCCTCTCGGGCCAAGGGCGGCGGCGTGGGATTCGGGCGTGGCCCTGCCGCACCCCCGACGGGGCGTTGCCCCGGCCGGACGGGCAAGGGCGGGCCCTGGGCGCGGTCGTGGTGGCTGAGGGCCTGCGCCGACAACGACAGGAGGACTGCCTCGGCTGCGGGCGGCGGGGGGCGACCCCCGCCTCGAGCCCGCTGCTGCTGCGGCCGCCGTCGGGGCCGGCCCTCCCGCCCCCGGTTTGGCGGCTTGGGCTTCCTTTCCCCTTTCCTCTTCGTCCCCCGCGCCCTCTCGGGCCGAGGGCGGCGGGCCGGAGGCTGGACCTGCCTGTCAGTCTGCCTCGTCTTCCTCGGGCAGGGGCTGGCTGGGCTTTCCCCCTTCGGCCCCCTTCGGGCCGTGGGCGGCGGCGTAGGGGACGGGCGCGGCCCTGCCGGGATCGCCCACCGAAGGGGCCGTTTTTCCCTAGCGGGCGGCCGAGGGCGGGCCCTAGGCGCGGTCATGGTGGCTGAGGGCCTGCGCCGACAACTATAGGGGAGGCCACCTTCGGCTGCGGGCGGGCGGGTGGCGAGCCCCGCGTCGGGCTCGCCGTCGGGACCGGGCGGGAGCTTTGCGCGGGCGGTGCGGTGGCCCCCTGCTGGTTCGGCCTCGCCCCCTGCGCCCTCTCGAGCCGGGGGCGGAGGCGGCGGGCGTGGCCCCCGCCGCTGCGAGGAAGCCCCTGCCTCTCCGGCTGCTGTCCCCGAAAGCGGGGCAGGCTTTGGGGGGTCCTGGCTGCCGGAGCCGTCGGAGGGGCTGCCTTCCCTGGCCCCCGGGGCCGAGCGGCCCTTGCCCGCGGTCGTGTTGGCTGAGGGACCGCGCCGACAACTATAGTGGGGACCACCTTCGGCGGCTGCAGGCGGATGGGCGGCGAGCTCGCCGTCGGGGCCGGTCGGGGGCCTTGCGCGGGCGGTGCGGGGGCCGCCTGCTGGTTGGGCCTCGCCCCCCGAGCGGGCGGCTTGGGCTCTCCTGCCCCCTGCGCTCTCTCGGGCCGAGGGCCGAGGTCGGAGCCGGAGGCGGCGGGAGCGGGCGTGGCCCCCGCCGCCGCGAGGAAGCCCCTGCCTCTCCGGCTCCCGTCCCCGAAAGCGGGGCAGGCTTTGGGGGGGTCCTGGCTGCCGGGGCCGTCGGAGGGGCTGCCTTCCCTGGCCCCCGGGGCCGAGCGGCCCCTGCCCCGCGGTCGTGTGGGCTGAGTCGGCCCGCGCCGACAACTACAGGGTGGTCCACCTTCATTTGGGTGTCGGCGGGCGTGGCCGCGGCGGTCCCCGCTGCCCTGGCCCGCCAACGCGCGGCCCTCTCCCCACCCCTGCCGAGCGTGCTGGGCTGGGCTGGAACGCGGCGAGGCGGGCGCGGGTCCCCCTCGGGGCCGGAGCCGGCCGGCGAGCGTGGCGGGCGGGGGCAAGAGGCGGTGCAGCGGGGTTTGCGGTTGGGGGCCCGTTGCTCCCCGCCCTCCACCCGCGAGAAAGTGAGGCGCTTACCGGGGCGTGGGTGGTGGGGCGTGCGGAGGGCGTCCTCTCCCTGGGCGTGGCGCAGGAGGAGGCCCTGTTTGCGGTCGTGTTGGCTGAGGGACCGCGCCGACAACTATACGGGGACACCCATGGCCCTCCCTCACCGTTGCGGCGCTCTCCCTGCTCCTTTCCCCTTCTGTCCCTTGCTGCTCTGCTCTTTTCTCCCTGTTCTTACGTCCGGGGGTGTGTAATGTCTTTTGGGGGTTTTGGCGCCGTCATGTGCTCTTGGTAAGCTCGGGCGTCGGTCCTTTCCTCGAATTTCCCTCCCCCCCGAACCTGGCACAGCAAAGGTCGCGGGCTCGCGCCACGATGCCGACCGGGGGCTGCCGGGGTAACCAGTCCCCATGCCACCCCCGCCAGTGTCGGCTGTGGTCCTGCCCTTCACACAGGCGACCGCCCCTCTCTTGACGTTCGGAATGGTTTCCGAGTGCCGCCCCCCTTTTGCGGCCTTCCCCTCGCGACGGCTGAGCCCCCTGCGGTTCTTCTCCCCTCGGCCACGTTTCGCCGGTAGCGCGGAGTTAGATCCCGGGTGTGCACACCCTTGCGGCGAGAAAGGAAGAAACCCCCGGCAATCTCACGCCCCTCCTCCTGCGGAGCCCACGGGTGAGGCAGGTGGAAAAGGAGACTGGGCCAGCGAGAGTACCTCCCCTCCCCCTTGCCACGGGCTTGGCTCGCTCGCCTCCTGCCGGCTCCCGTTTGTTTGCTTTCTTTCTTGCTTGCCTCCGGAGCCGAGCCTTGCAGCGCGAGTTGCGGCCAGGACCCCATTGCGTGTGGTGTTCTTTGGGGGGGTTGGAGTCGTATGTAGTTTTGTCTGCGGCCCGTTGCTGCGACGGAGAGCGGAGGAAAGAGGAGGAGGAGAAGGCGGAGAGGCGGTGAGCAAAGGCGTGGTGGCCTTTAGCCTTGCACAGCTCAAGGGTGCGGAGCGGGATTGCCGGAAGCAGGCGTGTGTGTGGGTGAGCAGCCTTGACAGCTGTGAGCCTGTGCCCCACTGCCTTGGCAGCCCGCCTGTCCCGGCTGGCCTGCCTGCGCCGCGCCCCTCTCCCCCCCTCTGTCCTCCTCGTCGCTGCACGACCACGATGGCGATAGAGAGAAAAAGGGCTCGCGCCCGGGAGGGAGCTCGCCGCGGCCGTTGTTCTGGTCCGGCGACGCTGTCGTCTCCCTCCCCTGTGTGCGGCGCACCCTGAGTCGAGAGAGAAACGACCCCCAACAACCAGCCATCGAAAAAAGTGCGGCCCCCCCTTTATTTGAAATGCTCCCCTCCTTCGTCCCCATTCCTTCCTGGTGTGGCTTCTGGCCGCAGCAGCGGGAGAGCGGGGCGAGAGTCGTCGGGCTTTTCCGGGGGGTGTTTTGCCATGTGAAAAGCCAAAGTAACCTTAAACGATGCTGACTAGCGATCCGCCGCAGTTATTCCCATGACCCTGAAAAGGATGATAATAGCTAAAAAAAAATAGCTGAAAACGACATTCATTTTGATATTTCATTTGATCACTTTCTATGAGGTCATCAAATCTTCACTGCAGAGTTTTCATTTTTCTTTCCTACAAGATCTTTCTATTAGAGGTAAGGCCAACAATATGACTGGATTTACAGTACTGAAATCTGATTCTCAATAAAAGATGAAAGTTTCATGGACAAAAATCCTAGAGCATCGTAACTATTTATTTATTCTTTTATTTTTATTTATTTGTTTATTTTTTTATTTTTTATTTATTTTTTATTATTTTTTTTTTTTTTTACCAATTCCACGTTTCATAATTGATAATGGTTGATGATAAGTCAGACAATTAGATCAAATGCATCACTTGAAACTCAGTAATAATAGATTTTTCATTCAGCCACATTTTCTTCTCCATAGGGTCTTTTTTTTCTTATAATTTGTATCATATGGCACGGATCAAATCAATGTAATCTTGTATTTTAACGGAAGAAAATAAACTAATGCTTACTGATTCACTATTTCATCCTTTTTTCTTATGTGTATACGAACCATATTCTCTTATGATCCGTACCTGACTCAAAAATTATGAAATAGTGAATCAGTAAGCATTAGTTCATTTTCTTCCGTCTAAAATACCCACATAGACTTGATCCGTAGCATAAAATACAAATCAAGAAGGAAAAATCCGACAGCCACTTGTTTTCAAGGATACTATAAAGAAGGAAATGAGACTGAACGAAAAATACATTGTTATTGAGTCTCGAAAGACGTATTTGACCTAATATGGGAGATCGCCAACTTCGGGGCAACTTGGGCAGGATTGAACTCGCCTCCGGTTGCCCATTCCGAGCGATCTCCTTGCTTGTTGCCTTTGACGATGACGAAGCGAAAAGTGGGACGCAGAGAGTAACGTCAGCCGAAAATGCCTTAAATATTATTCATTTGTGCAGAGAGGATTTACCAAGTGTAATTTGCGCGGAAATGGTGGGACTCGACATCTCATTAGATATCGAGTGAAACATGGATAACATCCGGGTATGACGTACGCAAAGTTGGTTTAAAGTGTAGGAAAGTTGAATTTCGATTGGTTAATTAAACGATTAATGTATGGCTCTTATGACGGCCTTTGGGATGGTGACACTGTCAGCGTCATACGAATGCTTTTAGGATGAATCTGGGAGTAGGACCGAGTCTGACAACATCAAATTATTCTTATCAAAGGCAATTAGTCCAGTGACTCTACTTGTTCATAATTTTTCGTAAATACATTTATCCTCTTAATGAAGTTTAGTGAATTGCGATTGCAATTATATCTCGCCTTAGAGTGTAAAAGTAGCGTGACTGCCACCACCCATTTAGTTGCCGTATGGGAACGGATGTTGTTTGTGGGAAGAGGGATAGTGTAGAAGGCGATGCAGGAAAGGAGCGATAGTTTGTGAGGAATTGTGTGGTGCGTGTGTGAGGTGTATATGGTTGTGGCGAGAATATAAAGGTCGGTATGCGTGAATCTAAGCCGAGGAGAGGCGTGTGCGGGGAGAAATCTCCAACGCAATTAAAGAAGTAATCAACTGTCATTAATTATGATTTCCACTGATACTCTTTTCCCATCACAGGTTTAGGGGGAAACTCATCATACGTAAAATTATTCATTAAAATGATAAAAGACTTTTAAGACAATAAAACGACATTAAAACTGAACAATAAAACGGCAATAAAACTGAACAATAAAACGGCAATAAAACTGAACAATAAAACATCAAAACTGAACAATAAAACGGCAATAAAACTGAACAATAAAACGACAATAAAACACTGAACAAACGATAAAACACTGAACAAAAGATAAAACACTGAACAAAAGATAAAACACTGAACAAAAGATAAAACACTGAACAAAAGATAAAACACTGAACAAAAGATAGAACACTGAATAATAAAATCAACACATTGAACGGTAAAATAATTTAAAAAGAGCACTGGTAAAATCACATAAAAGAAATAAAACCATAAATGGACTGGCACCGAGATCATTAGGTCACTTCGCCGAACAAATAATTTAGCAAACTTCTCTCACCTCCTATAGTCAGGTACCTCCACAACCACTTATCTTTAGGGAAAAGGGGAATGGTCGTTCCGGGGTTCCCTCACTAGCAGTCAGGGTCACGACCAACCCTCGAATCCCCTGAGTTTGTCTGTTTGACCTCCCACGTCAGTTCCTACGCGGGAGTAAGCTAAAATCAGGGTTTTCCTCTGATACTAAATTAATAAAATTCATGTTAAAATCCAATAAGACTATAAAAAGGAAATACTTCTGGAATAACATTTGATAAAAATATAATCAACTAATGAAATCGAAATAAAAACTTTACGTTAAAAGAACCATCGTATCAGTTATGGCCATATGTAAAATCTGATGAATTAAAAGTAAAAAATAAAAGTAATTAAAAGCAACCCATTAAGATCATGAGAAATAAAATAAGACTAAACAAAT
>NC_091576.1:3371765-3381765 GCF_042767895.1 Penaeus vannamei
CGGCGCGGCGGCCTGCCCAGCGAGGCCGTTCAGCCTAGGGGGGTGGAGAGGAGATTGTGGGCCTGGGGGCTGCGGTGGCGGCGGCGCCTCCTTGGTTGGCCTGCCAGCCACGTCTTCCTTGGATGGCCAGGGGACGGCTTGGGCTTTTCCCTACCCTTCGGCTCCCCCGTGCCCTCTCAGGCCGAGGGCGGCGGGCCCTAGCCTGGCCTGCCTTGCCTGCCTCGTCTTCCTTAGAACAGGGGTTGGCTCGGGCTTACCCCCATCGGCCCCTGGCGCCCTCTCGGGCCAAGGGCGGTGGCGTGGGATTCGGGCGTGGCCCTGCCGCACCCCCGACGGGGCCATGCCCCGGCCGGACGGGCAAGGGCGGGCCCTGGCCGCGGTCGTGGTGGCTGAGGGCCTCCGCCGACAACGACAGGGGGACTGCCTCGGCTGCGGGCGGCGGGGGGCGACCCCCGCCTCGAGCCCGCTGCTGCTGCGGCCGCCGTCGGGGCCGGCCCACCCGCCCCCGGTTTGGCGGCTTGGGCTTCCTTTCCCCTTTCCCCTTCGTCCCCCGCGCCCTCTCGGGCCGAGGGCGGCGGGCCGGTGGCTGGACCTGCCTGTCAGTCTGCCTCGTCTTCCTCGGGCAGGGGCTGGCTGGGCTTTCCCCCTTCGGCCCCCTGCGCCCTCGCGGGCCGTGGGCGGCGGCGTAGGGGACGGGCGCGGCCCTGCCGGGATCGCCCACCGAAGGGGCCGTTTTTCCCTGGCGGGCGGCCGAGGGCGGGCCCTGGGCGCGGTCGTGGTGGCTGAGGGCCTGCGCCGACAACTATAGGGGGGGCCACCTTCGGCTGCGGGCGGGCGGGTGGCGAGCCCCGCGTCGAGTTCGCCGTCGGGACCGGGCGGGAGCCTAGCGCGGGCGGTGCGGGGGCCCCCTGCTGGTTGGGCCTCGCCCCCTGCGCCCTCTCGAGCCGGGGGCGGAGGCGGCGGGCGCGGGCGTGGCCCCCGCCGCTGCGAGGAAGCCCCTGCCTCTCCGGCTGCCGTCCCCGAAAGCGGGGCAGGCTTTGGGGGGTCCTGGCTGCCGGAGCCGTCGGAGGGGCTGCCTTCCCTGGCCTCCGGGGCCGAGCGGTCCCTGCCCGCGGTCGTGTGGGCTGAGGGCCCGTGCCGACAACTATAGGGGGGACCACCTTTGGCGGCTGCAGGCGGATGGGCGGCGAGCTCGCCGTCGGGGCCGGTCGGGGGCCTTGCGCGGGCGGTGCGGGGGCCGCCTGCTGGTTGGGCCTCGCCCCCCGAGCGGGCGGCTTGGGCTCTCCTGCCCCCTGCGCTCTCTCGGGCCGAGGACCGAGGGCGGAGCCGGAGGCGGCGGGCGCGGGCGTGGCCCCCGCCGCCGCGAGGAAGTCCCTGCCTCTCCGGCTCCCGTCCTCGAAAGCGGGGCAGGCTTTGGGGGGGTCCTGGCTGCCGGGGCCGTCGGAGGGGCTGCCTTCCGTGGCCCCCGGGGCCGAGCGGCCCCTGCCCCGCGGTCGTGTGGGCTGAGTCGGTCCGCGCCGACAACTACAGGGTGGTCCACCTTCATTTGGGTGTCGGTGGTCGGCGGCGGCGGCGGCGGCAAGCCGTGGCCGCGGCGGTCCCCGCTGCCCTGGCCCGCCAACGCGCGGCCCTCTCCCCACCCCTGCCGAGCGTGCTGGGCTGGCCTGGAACGCGGCGAGGCGGGCGCGGGTCCCCCTCGGGGCCGGAGCCGGCCGGAGCTGGCCGCCCTCGGGGCCGGCCAGCGAGCGTGGCGGGCGGGGGCAAGAGGCGGTGCAGCGGGGTTGGCGGTTGGGGGCCCGTTGCTCCCCGCCCTCCACCCGCGAGAAAGTGAGGCGCTTACCGGGGCGTGGGTGGTGGGGCGTGCAGAGGGCGTCCTCTCCCTGGGCGTGGCGCAGGAGGAGGCCCTGTTTGCGGTCGTGTTGGCTGAGGGACCGCGCCGACAACTATATGGGGACACCCATGGCCGCATCTCTTCCCTCCCTCACCGTTGTGGCGCTCTCCCTGCTCCTTTCCCCTTCTGTCCCTTGCTGCTCTGCTCTTTTCTCCCTGTTCTTACGTCCGGGGGTGTGTGGTGTCTTTTGGGGGTTTGGGCGCCGTCCAGTGCTCTTGGTAAGCTCGGGCGTCGGTCCCTTCCTCGAATTTCCCTCCCCCCCCCCACCCCCCCGAACCTGGCACAGCAAAGGTCGCGGGCTCGCGCCACGATGCCGACCGGGGGCCGCCGGGGTAACCAGTCCCCGTGCCACCCCCGCCAGTGTCGGCTGTGGTCCTGCCCTTCACACAGGCGACCGCCCCTCTCTTGACGTTCGGAATGGTTTCCGAGTGCCGCCCCCCTTTTGCGGCCTTCACCTCGCGACGGCTGAGCCCTCTGCGGTTCTTCTCCCCTCGGCCACGTTTCGCCGGTAGCGCGGAGTTAGATCCCGGCTGTGCACACCCTTGCGGCGAGAAAGGAAGAAACCCCCGGCAATCCCACGCCCCTCCTCCTGCGGAGCCCACGGGTGAGGCAGGTTGAAAAGGAGACTGGGCCAGCAAGGGTACCTCCCCTCCCCCTTGCCACGGGCTTGGCTCGCTCGCCTCCTGCCGGCTCCCGTTTGTGCTTGCTTGCTTGCTTGCTTGCCTCCGGAGCCGAGCCCTGCAGCGCGAGTTGCGGCCAGGGCCCCGTTGCGTGTGGTGTTTTTTTTGGGGGGGGTTGGAGTCGTATGTAGTTTTGTCTGCGGCCCGTTGCTGCGACGGAGAGCGGAGGAAAGAGGAGGAGGAGGAGAAGGCAGAGAGGCGGTGAGCAAAGGCGTGGTGGCCTTTAGCTTTGCACAGCTCAAGGGTGCGGAGCGGGATTGCCGGAAGCAGGCGTGTGTGTGGGTGAGCAGCCTTGACAGCTGTGAGCCTGTGCCCCACTGCCTTGGCAGCCCGCCTGTCCCGGCCGGCCGGCTGGCCTGCCTGCGCCGCGCCCCTCACCCCCCCTCCCCCTCCCCCCTCTGTCCTCCTCGTCACTGCACGATGGCGATAGAGACAAAAAGGGCTCGCGGCCGGGAGGGAGCTCGCCGCGGCCGTTGTTCGTCGTTGGGCGTTTCCGGGGGGGTTTTGCCATGTGAAAAGCCAAAGTAACAATAACCGGAGAGGTCGAGAGAGAAGTGAGAGGAAGAAGGCAGGCAGGAAGGAAAGACCGCAGCGGAAGAGCGGCGGCGGCGGCAGCGCCCCCCGCTCGAGAAAGCTGATATCGTCTCCCTCCTCCTCCTTCTTCTTCTTCCTCCATGTCCTCCTCCTCCTAATGCTGTTCATATGACGACGACGACGACCACGCTAGTGTGCGTTGTTGCTTCTACCTGGTTCATCCTGCCAGTAGTCATATGCTTGTCTAAAAGATTAAGCCATGCATGTGTAAGTACAGGCCGACTTAAGGCCAAACCGCGGACGGCTCATTAAATCAGATAGAACTCATTGGATCTCTGCTGAACCGCAATACTTGGATAACTGTGGAATTTTCAGAGGGATATTTGTCATTATCTTAACATCTTCGTGAAAAATAGTTCAAATAAATATCATCATAATTTTGGCTTCAAAGAATGATTTTGAAAAGTTGCTTAAAACGACATTCATTTTGATATTTCATTGGATCACTTTCTATATATATATATATATATATATATATATATATATATATATATATATATATATATATATATATATATATATATATAATAAAAAATCCAAAAGCATCGTAACTATTATTATTTTATTTGCCAATTCCACGTTTCATAATTGATAATGGTTGATGATAAGTCAGACAATTAGATCAAATGCATCACTTGAAACTCAGTAATAATAGATTTTCATCCAGCCACATTTTCTTCTCCATAGGGTCTTCGAAAATAAGTGACTCGCATTTTTTTCTTATAATTTGTATCATATGGCACGGATCAAGTCAATTTGATCTTGTATTTTAGACGGAAGAAAATGAACTAATGCTTACTGATTCACTATTTCATCGTTTTTCTTATGTGTATACGTACCATGTTCTTTTGTGAGGAATCAGATCCGTACCTGACTCAAAAATTATGAAATAGTCAATCAGTAAGCATTAGACCATTTTCTTCCGTCCAAAATACACACATTGACTTGATCCGTAGCATATAATACAAATTAAGAAGAAGAAATGCGACAGTCACTTATTTTCAAAGACACTATAGGCAAGAAAATGAGGCTGAATGAAAAATACATTGTTATTGAGTCTCGAAAGACGTATTTGACCTAATATGGGAGATCGCCAACTTCGGGGCAACTTGGGCAGGATTGAACTCGCCTCCGGTTGCCCATTCCGAGCGATCTCCTTGCTTGTTGCCTTTGACGATGACGAAGCGAAAAGTGGGACGCAGAGAGTAACGTCAGCCGAAAATGCGTTAAATATTATTCATTTGTGCAGAGAGGATTTACCAAGTGTAATTTGCGCGGAAATGGTGGGACTCGACATCTCATTAAACATCGAGTGAAATATGGATAACATCCGGGTATGACGTACGCAAAGTTGGTTTAAAGTGTAGGAAAGTTGAATTTCGATTGGTTAATTAAACGATTAATGTATGGCTCTTATGACAGCCTTTGGGATAGTGACACTGTCAGCGTCATACGAATGCTTTTAGGATGAATCTGGGAGTAGGATCGAGTCTGACAACATCAAATTATTCTTATCAAAGGAAATTAGTCCAGTGACTCTACTTGTTCATAAATTTTCGTAAATACATTTATCCTCTTAATTAATGAAGTTTACACCCTCGTGACTTGTCATTATACGCTGTTGAAGGTGAAAGGAGAAATCAGATTGAAAACACAAACCAAATCTTCAGAAAAGTTTTATTTGTCATGCTGGCAAACGGAAGTCGCTGCTGAATCAACCTGATAATAGATCGAAAATAGTTTAGGTATTCTTTAAATAATCGTTTTATTAGAGTGTGATTGTATGCAGACTAATAAAAGGGGATATTTGTTGACAGTAAATATTATAGACAAGAAACTGTCAATGAATTAATTTTTAAAATATTTATATGAACAGTATATGAAAAAGGACTTTCTTACCATGATGACCGTGATGCCCTCCATGATGGCCTCCGTGGTGACCCCCGTGGTGACCCCCGTGGTGACCCCTGTGGTGACCTCCGTGGTGACCTCCGTGGTGACCCCTGTGGTGACCTCCGCCGAAGCAGCAGGGCAAGGTCTTGGCGGCGGCGAAGGCAAAGGCGAGAGCCAGCAGGAGAAGCAGGGCGAGGAACCGCATCTGCAGCAGACGCGGAAGCAGTCAGGGCGGGGCGATGAGGCCGAGGGACGTGTGGCGAGCCGAGCGGCCGTTCGGACCTCGGCCGTTCGGGAGGGGGGGGGGGGGAGGGCGGCGCCGTTGGGCGAGTGTAGTGAACTGCGATTGCAATTATATCTCGCCTTAGAGTGTAAAAGTAGCGTGACTGCCACCACCCATTTCATTGCCGTATGGGAACGGATGTTGTTTGTGGGAAGAGGGATAGTGTAGAAGGCGATGCAGGAAAGGAGCGATAGTTTGTGAGGATGTGTGTGGTGCGTGTGTGTGGTGTATATGGTTGTGGCGAGAATATAAAGGTCGGTATGCGTGAATCTAAGCCGAGGAGAGGCGTGTGCGGGGAGAAATCTCCAACGCAATTAAATAAGTAATCAACTGTCATTAATTATGATTTCCACTTATACTCTTTTCCCATCACAGGTTTAGGGGGAAACTCATCATGCGTAAAATTATTTATTAAAATGATAAAAGACTTTTAAGACAATAAAACGGCAATAAAACTGAACAATAAAACGGCAATAAAACTGAACAATAAAACGACAATAAAACTGAACAATAAAACGACAATAAAACTGAACAATAAAACGGCAATAAAACTGGACAATAAAACTACTATAAAACACTGAGCAAAAGATAAAACACTGAACAAGAGATAAAACACTGAACAAGAGATAAAATACTGAACAAAAGATAAAACACTGAACAAAAGATAAAACACTGAACAAAAGATAAAACACTGAACAAAAGATAAAACACTGAACAAAAGATAAAACACTGAACAAAAGATAAAACACTGAACAAAAGATAAAACATTGAACAAAAGATAAAACACTGAACAAAAGATAAAACACTGAACAAAAGATAAAACACTGAACAAAAGATAAAACACTGAACAAAAGATAGAACACTGAATAATAAAATCAACACATTGAACGGTAAAATAATTTAAAAGAAAGCACTGGTAAAATCACAAAAGGAATAAAACCATAAATGGACTGGCACCGAGATCATTAGGTCACTTCGCCGAACAAATAACTTAGCAAACTTCTCTCACCTCCTATAGTCAGGTACGTCCACAACCACTTATCTTTAGGAAAAAGGGGAATGGTCGTTCCGGGGTTCCCTCACTAGCAGTCAGAGTCACGACCAACCCTCGAATCCCCTGAGTTTGTCTGTTTGACCTCCCACGTCAGTTCCTACGCGGGAGTAAGCTAAAATCAGGGTTTTCCTCTGATACTAAATTAATAAAATTCATGTTAAAATCCAATAAGACTATAAAAAGGAAATACTTCTAGAATAGCATTTGATAAAAATATAATTAACTAATGAAATCGAAATAAAAACTTTACGTTAAAAGAACCATCGTATCAGTTATCGCCATATGTAAAATCTGATGAATCAAAAGTAGAAAATAAAAGTAATTAAAAACAACCCATTAAGATGATGAGAAATAAAATAAGACTAAACAAATAAAATGAATTGGGTTCTCTTTCATTATTAAAATTGAAATAAAATAATAAATATGTTTAAATAAAGCCTACTGAGGGTTAAAATCCATCTGAGGTCTTGATGTAGGAGGTGAGAAAGGTGCCATGACAAATCATACAAAATAGGTTTCTTAAAATAATAATAAAAAGGTGCTGGTGTGGCAACACTCCGCGCGCGAGCATCCTCCTCGCTGGCAGGGATAAACAGTTCGTTCTTTAGGCTTCGGCGAAGGATGGACGGCCGAAGTCCGTGGCTTCTCAAAGAGGGAGATGCAAGGGAGATGATGCCAATTTTCAATAGTCTCCCCAATTGTTCCATACAGAAATACAAGGCAAAATGTCGCCACCTCGCGGCTAGTGGAGTGTTGCCACCCCGGGTTCACCTATTTTTAGTACCACGCCTGTGGGAGAGGTTAAAAATGAGAAAAGATTTGGGGGTTTTTGAGGGCTTACCTGGATCTTGAGGTCCAAGGTTTTTCGTGCTTGTCATCGTGGATGAAATAAAGAGATTTGACACCCCCACGACGAACAAGACGATTGGCTCTTGATGTAACTGCTTTGGGTGCAGTTACGCAATACCTGCTTTGGGCTAGTGCCTTTAATTACAGCCTTGATGTGCGAGTAATTAAAAGCACGACGCACAGTGGCAGCCAATAGTTTCGCTGCGAAGTGTTCGGCCGAACACATAAGGGCTCACGCCCGTTCGGCAGGGTTCCGACCCCGACCGACCTTCCCATATAGAGACTGTTGGCTACCCTGTGTGCTTCACCGTTTTTTGATACCAATTCCACCCTTTCATCGTCCAGTTGAATTAGCTCTGCTAGCCTCCCCTCTACCCATCATCCATCACCCTCGCTATGGCGTAACCCTATGGGTCACGTTATCAAATTAGCGTATTCTGGGGAGCCTATCTCTTGCGAGGAGGCTCTCCAGGCAGTCACACACCTCTTTAAGGTCCATAATGGCTTCAAAGTGACAGTTGCCAAACCTGAACACCTGACCCCATTTCTTTCGGCCGACGGCCAAAGAAAGTTAAAAGACCACGGCTTCTCACCTGTTCCCTCCCCCGAGATGAAGGCTAAATGTACGATCGTGGCCAAAAAGATCGACAAGACGATCCCCCCACGATCGTGCGAGTCCATCTGCCAGGAGGTTTCCGTCAAGAACGGTGTCACTGTTCTCGACGTCTATAAGCCACCCGAGTCGCGAATCGTCAAGATTCGCGTCTCATCCCCCGAGGAAGCCCAGAAACTTCTCTCTCGGGGACTCATGATGTTTAATACATCGGTCCCCACCTACAACCTGGAACCCGAGTGCTTTAATCACATCGACCAATGCCTAAACTGCTACCGCTTCCACCACAAAAAACACCAGTGCACACACCCCCAGAGATGCTCTCGGTGCGCCGGCGACGGTCATTTCTTCGCCAGGTGCACTGAAAGCTGCAACTGCGAGGGATCGCATGTCGCAGTTAGTGGATCCTGCCCTAAACGGAAGGAAATACTTAAGGCAAAACGAGCTGAGCTCCGCCAAGACACAAACACTGTATCTTCCTACGCAACAACAGCTGCCACACGACCTGCTCAGACCAGTACACCCAGACGACCCACGACTTCCCCTCGGACAATTCTGCCCACACAACCCCCAACAAGCACTCTCACACCGAACACAAACCCAAAAATCCAAGCCATCTTACACGTAAGTCTCATTGCTGCTAAATACAACGCAAAAAGATTCGCAGACATTGTCCCTATCATGCTACAGAGAAACGGCTTCCCCAGCATTATTGTCCTTGAGGAAATCTTTGAAGACGAAAACCTTTACATCCCTGAGTACGCCACAACAAACACAGAAACCACAGGAAATGAGGTGACAGACACTCACCCAGAGCCTCATTCTTCCTCACAACATCGACACCTCGTTTTGCAACCTCAGCCACAACGAAGACAAAAAGAAACTGCACAGGCACGCCAAACTACAAATACCACCGATCACAAACGCAAACCAAACCACACCACCATCCATGCACACCAAAAAAGACAAGCAGGATCCTCCTGCCCCCGAAGCTCGTCGTCGCAGATTGGATGACACCATTCTCGACGACGACAGTAGCGACTCCGACATCGATGCCGGGCTTGGGCTCTCGGCTGGAGCCATGCTCCCTGCCAGGGGACCCCTGGGACAGCGCGGAAGCATCGGGAATTGGTCCGCCGATTCCCAGGACTTCCGCGTCGGTTCACAGGACTCCCTACCTGACCTCGAGGAGCCGTCGATCGCGCATCGATCGCGGAGCCGCTACAGGGCTCAGGTAACGCCACGCAAGGTACACCTAGGTAGAATGGGTGTACCTTGAGTGGCTAACTGACGACCGACCGAGCCGACGCGAGTTCTTCCACCCCGGTGGAGGACCCCGTGTTGGCTGGGTCGATCTAGACGCGCAATCCCACGCACGAGCTGCATCTAAACAAAACAAAAACTCTCTCCTTCACACACAAACATTTTACTCTCACTAACAACAAACACAACTCCAGCTTGTTCTGATGGAATAAAGCACTCAGACGGTTCCCTGTAGTGGGTCGTGACCGATCTATTACACATCTGAACTCCGCGAGGAAGCCTCTCGCTTCCTCCTTAACATCCTGTGGGGTGAGTTGGCCTGTAGACAGACCAACAAACTCCGTGCTTGACTCACCACTGGCTGGATGGACTCACCCTCCATCCTTCGTTCCGGCAGGAGATCAGGTTTAGGCCGTGATCTCTTTCTTTGGCATGGGACAGGAAATGCAGTTTTCGGGTTTTGCAGCATCACTTTGAAGCCACCTTCTACTCATTCCTTTCAAATTTTCCCCTTCCCCTAGCCATTCGTTTTGTTCAGCTTTTCAGTGTTCAGTTTTTGTGATCTCTTTTTCTGTCTGTTTAGTTTTGTTGTTGTTTGGTTTTTGTTGTCCTGTACCTTTTTAATCTCACTAATAAAGTAATCTCCCCCCAGGTACTGCCCTCTCTTATTCCCGTTTTTAAATACCTTCACCTCGTCTCCTGACGCTTGTGACACCACCTCACCCCTCACCCCTCACCCTCACTCATACCATATCCCTGCCATAGCGATGACCCTCATCCTTATCCTTACCCTGACATCCCACTGGTTTCGGTTTCCGACACGTGGCGCTTGCTGCTAGTACTCGTGCCAGGACCACAAATCCTTTAGCGTAAGGGTTTG
>NC_091576.1:3386148-3388648 GCF_042767895.1 Penaeus vannamei
CCCCCCAGGCCTCTTCCTGGAGGGGGAGTATCGGGGAGCGAGGAAAATAGGGAGGAGGAGGAGGAGTTCTGCTTCAAGAAGAAGTTCAAGAAGAAGAAAAAAAGAAGAAGGGGGAGGGGGAAAGGAGGTAGTAACAGCAGCAGCAGCAGCAGCAGCAGTTGCAGCAGCAAGCCGCACTGCTGTCTGACTGAAACGGAGTGTGTGCGGTTGTGTGTGTACACGTGTGTGTGCGGTTGTGTGTGTATGTGCGAGTGTGGGTGTGGGTGTTTGGCTTGGCTGGCCTTTGCCGTGGCAAGGTAAGGAAGGAATAGGTCTAATGTCTCTCTCGCTCTCCCCCATCCTGCAAGGGAGAAGGGAAAGAGAGGGAGAGCGCCATCCTCCTCTCGGCAAGCGAGAGCGGGGGTGGCACTGCTTCCACGACGTCGCCCCGGTGGCGGCTGAGGGGCGCGCATAGGTATGTTACTTTGCGGAAAATTCTTTTATTTTCTTTTTTACTTTGCCTCCCGGGTGACGAAGGAAAGAGGGAAAAGGGGGAAAACGAGAAAAGGGAAAGGGAAAGGGAAAGGGAAAAAGGGGAGCACCTCCTCACGCAGGACCCCTGGCCGCGGGGGACGTTGGTGCACGGTCTCCAGGAGTAGACTGGGGCCGGGCAAGTGTGAGCGTCAAATGTAGTAGATATTTGTAAGTGTAAAAGGGTGTGGGTGTTTGTGAGTGCACGATTGGTGTACCGGCACTGCCCATGAGTTCTGTAGGGTCTGCAGGGCATTTTTCCGGGCCGAGCCGGATAGCCTCCCTCCTCCTCCTTCCCCCCCCCCCCATTTTTTTTTGGGGGGGGGGGGGTTGACGATGACGATGCCACCGCCGGGGCAGCGGCGGCAAAGTCCTTTCTTGCCTGGGTGCCCTTGGCGGATATCCCCCCCCCCCTTCAAAAAAAAAGGGGGGGGGCGAGTGGTGGTTCGGAGATGATGAGAAATAAAATAAGACTAAACAAATAAAATGAATTGGGTTCTCTTTCATTATTAAAATTGAAATAAAATAATAAATATGTTTAAATAAAGCCTACTGAGGGTTAAAATCCATCTGAGGTCTTGATGTAGGAGGTGAGAGAGGTGCCATGACAAATCATACAAAAATAGGTTTTCTTAAAATAATAATAAAAAGGTGCTGGTGTGGCAACACTCCGCGCGCGAGCATCCTCCTCGCTGGCAGGGGTAAACAGTTCGTTCTTTAGGCTTCGGCGAAGGATGGACGGCCGAAGTCCGTGGCTTCTCAAAGAGGGAGATGCAAGGGAGATGATGCCAATTTTCAATAGTCTCCCCAATTGTTCCATACAGAAATACAAGGCAAAATGTCGCCACCTCGCGGCTAGTGGAGTGTTGCCACCCCGGGTTCACCTATTTTTCAGTACCACGCCTGTGGGAGAGGTTAAAAATGAGAAAAGATTTGGGGGTTTTTGAGGGCTTACCTGGATCTTGAGGTCCAAGGTTTTTCGTGCTTGTCATCGTGGATGAAATAAAGAGATTTGACACCCCCACGACGAACAAGACGATTGGCTCTTGATGTAACTGCTTTGGGTGCAGTTACGCAATACCTCCTTTGGGCTAGTGGCCTTTAATTACAGCCTTGATGTGCGAGTAATTAAAAGCACGACGCACAGTGGCAGCCAATAGTTTCGCTGCGAAGTGTTCGGCCGAACACATAAGGGCTCACGCCCGTTCGGCAGGGTTCCGACCCCGACCGACCTTCCCATATAGAGACTGTTGGCTACCCTGTGTGCTTCACCGTTTTTTGATACCAATTCCACCCTTTCATCGTCCAGTTGAATTAGCTCTGCTAGCCTCCCCTCTACCCATCATCCATCACCCTCGCTATGGCGTAACCCTATGGGTCACGTTATCAAATTAGCGTATTCTGGGGAGCCTATCTCTTGCGAGGAGGCTCTCCAGGCAGTCACACACCTCTTTAAGGTCCATAATGGCTTCAAAGTGACAGTTGCCAAACCTGAACACCTGACCCCATTTCTTTCGGCCGACGGCCAAAGAAAGTTAAAAGACCACGGCTTCTCACCTGTTCCCTCCCCCGAGATGAAGGCTAAATGTACGATCGTGGCCAAAAAGATCGACAAGACGATCCCCCCACGATCGTGCGAGTCCATCTGCCAGGAGGTTTCCGTCAAGAACGGTGTCACTGTTCTCGACGTCTATAAGCCACCCGAGTCGCGAATCGTCAAGATTCGCGTCTCATCCCCCGAGGAAGCCCAGAAACTTCTCTCTCGGGGACTCATGATGTTTAATACATCGGTCCCCACCTACAACCTGGAACCCGAGTGCTTTAATCACATCGACCAATGCCTAAACTGCTACCGCTTCCACCACAAAAAACACCAGTGCACACACCCCCAGAGATGCTCTCGGTGCGCCGGCGACGGTCATTTCTTCGCCAGGTGCACTGAAAGCTGCAACTGCGAGGGATCGCATGTCGCAGTTAGTGGATCCTGCCC
>NC_091576.1:3393648-3401148 GCF_042767895.1 Penaeus vannamei
ATATATATATATATATATATATATATATAAATAAAAATTTTATATATATATATATCTATAAATATATATATATATATATATATATATATATATATATATATATATATATATATATATATATATATATATATATATATATATATGTACATATATACATGTATATATATATATATATATATATATATATATATATATATATATATGTATATATGTAAATATATGTATATGTGTGTGTGTGTGTGTGTGTGTGTGTGTGTGTGTGTGTGTGTGTGTGTGTACTCGCACGTCTTTGTTTGATTTGATTATTGTGTCCGTTAGAGAGAGGAAAAAGTCTTGCATAACCCGCAAAGACCACATGCAGACTGCACGCTGAAAATCATATTTATTTATTATTTTTTCCCCAAAACGCATTATTATATAAAGGGAAAAAAACTATCTAACGAACTAAAATGAAAAGATCTAATGAAACACTAAAATACACATTTGTAATAATGAAAATAGATATATATTCGCAGAAATTCTCATCTTCACGCTGCATTGTTGAAAATATTTTACATTTTACGAGAAATTGACATTTTTTTCAGGCGGAGGAGGCCTTGGCGGAGGCTTCGGAGGCTGTGAGTAGAGTAGGAAACCATTAGTTGTAATCATTACGGTTGTTATTATCAATATAATCAATTATGCCATTATGGTTGATAGTGATATTATTATCTATTCTTGCTGTTGTTGTTATTCCTAGTAATGGAATGTCACTTTTGTTTATGTTTTCTCTGTCGTCGTTAATCCATGATCACAGCTCGTTTTTTCAGGAAACTTCAGAGGAAACAGTGACGAGGAACACGTGACCAACATGTCGTGCTTGCAGTGGTTTTCCTGAATTTTCCCTCTAATGGTCTTTCTCCGATTTTTTATATATATATATATATATATATATATATCACTTCAAATAAATCAAATAAACTCATGTGTTTTTAATCTTATTTCATATTGCACCATGAAAGTGGAATTTGGAATTAAATTAATCCGAACAACGGTTGATCAACAATTGGGGAAGATGCACGTCAACAATGCACTCGTTGCCAGATGTACGGAAATAAAGTAATAATTGCCACAAGCACTACAATAATTCAGATGATTTTCTTAAAAAATGAACACCATTTTTCGTGAATTACATTGTGCTATTAACAACGTCGCCACGTCGCGACAGGAGCCCCGCTCAGTAAAAGAGGAACGGTGGGGTGGTGGGCGAGTGGTGGTTCGGTGACCCCCTCCATTACCTCCCCCCCCCCCAGGCAACCCACATCACGACCGCCCCGCCGGGAGCAGTCCCCCCTAGCGTCCGCCAGGCTCCCGCTCCTGCCGGACGGATGGA
The DNA here is from genome assembly GCF_042767895.1 of Penaeus vannamei. Lineage (NCBI taxonomy): Eukaryota > Metazoa > Arthropoda > Malacostraca > Decapoda > Penaeidae > Penaeus > Penaeus vannamei. Next base: position 3,395,021 of record NC_091576.1, read on the forward strand.
AGGCCCTGTCTCTGGTCGTGTTGCCTGCGGGCCTGCGCCGCCAACTATAGGGAGAGGCGGTTGGGTGCGGGGCCGCGGGTAGCGGGGCGGGCTGCCGGGCGGGGCTGGGAGCGCGGGCCGCCGGAGCCGAGCGCCGCCCTTGGCCTGCTGTGTGGCGGCGGCAGCGGCCGCGCGTCTCCCACTCGGTCCGTTCCCCCCGTGCCGCCGCCTGGCCTGAGCGGGCGGGCGGCGCGGCGGCCTGCCCAGCGAGGCCTTTCAGCCTAGGGGGGTGGAGAGGAGATTGTGGGCCTGGGGGCTGCGGTGGCGGCGGCGCCTCCTGGGTTGGCCTGCCAGCCACATCTTCCTTGGCTGGCCAGGGGACGGCTTGGGCTTTTCCCTACCCCTTCGGCCCCCCCGTGCCCTCTCAGGCCGAGGGCGGCGGGCCCTGGCCTGGCCTGGTCCGCCTGCCTCGTCTTCCTTAGAACAGGGGTTGGCTCGGGCTTACCCCCATCGGCCCCTCGCGCCCTCTCGGGCTGAGGGCGGTGGCGAGGGATTCGGACGTGGCCCTGCCGCACCCCCGACGGGGCCTTGCCCCGGCCGGACGGGCAAGGGCGGGCCCTGGGCGCGGTCGTGGTGGCTGAGGGCCTGCGCCGACAACAACAGGGGGACTGCCTCGGCTGCGGGCGGCGGGGGGCGACCCCCTCGAGCCCGCTGCTGCTGCGGCCGCCGTCGGGGCCGGCCTGCCCTCCCGCACCGGCGGTACAGGGCCCGTCCGCCCCCGGTTTGGCGGCTTGGGCTTCCTTTCCCCTTTCCCCTTCGTCCCCCACGCCCTCTTAGGCCGAGGGCGGCGGGCCGGTGGCTGGACCTGCCTGTCAGTCTGCCTCGTCTTCCTCGGGCAGGGGCTGGCTCGGGCTTTCCCCCTTCGGCCCCCTGCGCCCTCGCGGGCCGTGGGCAGCGGTGTAGGGGACGGGCGCGGCCCTGCCGGGATTGCCCCCAGAAGGGTCCGTTTTTCCCTGGCGGGCGGCCGAGGGAGGGCCCTGGGCGCGGTCGTGGTGGCTGAGGGCCTGCGCCGACAACTATAGGGGGGGCCACCTTCGGCTGCAGGCGGGCGGGCGGCGAGCCCCGCGTCGAGCTCGCGGTCGGGACCGGGCGGGGGCCTTGCGGGGGCCTTGCGCGGGCGGTGCGGGGGCCCCCTGCTGGTTGGGCCTCGCCCCCTGCGCCCTCTCGGGCCGGGGGCGGAGGCGTGGCCCCCGCCGCCGCGAAGAAGCCCCTGCCTCTCCGGCTCCCCTCCCCGAAAGCGGGGCAGGCTTTGGGAGGGTCCTGGCTGCCGGGGCCGTCGGAGGGGCTGCCTTCCCTGGCCCCCGGGGCCGAGCGGCCCCTGCCCGCGGTCGTGTGGGCTGAGGGCCCGTGCCGACAACTATAGGGGGGACCACCTTCGGCGGCTGCAGGCGGACGGGCGGCGAGCTCGCCGTCGGGGCCGGGCGGGGGCCTTGCGCGGGCGGTGCGGGGGCCGCCTGCTGGTTGGGCCTCGCCCCCCGAGCGGGCGGCTTGGGCTCTCCTGCCCCCTGCGCTCTCTCGGGCCGGGGGCGGAGCCGGCGGCGGCAGGCGCGGGCGTGGCCGCCGCCGCCGCGAGGAAGCCCCTGCCTCTCCGGCTCCCGTCCCCGAAAGCGGGGCAGGCTTTGGGGGGGTCCTGGCTGCCGGGGCCGTTGGAGGGGCTGCCTTCCCTGGCCCCCGGGGCCGAGCGGCCCTTGCCCCGCGGTCGTGTGGGCTGAGTCGGCCCACGCCGAAAACTACAGGGTGGTCCACCTTCATTTGGGTGTCAGCGGGCGGCGGCGGCGGAGGCGGCAAGCCGTGGCCGCGGCGGTCCCCGCTACCCTGGCCCGTCAACGCGCGGCCCTCTCCCCACCCCTGCCGAGCGTGCTTGGCTGGGCTGGAACGCGGCGAGGCGGGCGCGGGTCCCCCTCGGGGCCGGAGCCGGCCGGCGAGCGTGGTGGGCGGGGGCAAGAGGCGGTGCAGCGGCATTGGCGGTTGGGGGCCCGTTGCTCCCCCGCCCTCCACCCGCGAGAAAGTGAGGCATTTACCGGGGCGTGGGTGGTGGGGCGTGCGGAGGGCGTCCTCTCCCTTGGCGTGGCGCAGGAGGGGCCCCTGTTTGCGGTCGTGTTGGCTGAGGGACCGCGCCGACAACTATAGGGGGACACCCATGGCCCTCCCTCACCGTTGCGGCGCTCTCCCTGCTCCTTTCCCCTTCTGTCCCTTGCTGCTCTGCTCTTTTCTCCCTGTTCTTACGTCCGGGGGTGTGTGGAGTCTTTTGGGGATTTGGGCGCCGTCCTGTGCTCTTGGTAAGCTCGGGCGTCGGTCCCTTCCTCGAATTTCCCTCCCCCCCCCCCCCCGAACCTGGCACAGCAAAGGTCGCGGGCTCGCGCCACGATGCCGACCGGGGGCCGCCGGGGTAACCAGTCCCCGTGCCACCCCCGCCAGTGTCGGCTGTGGTCCTGCCCTTCACACAGGCGACCGCTCCTCTCTTGACGTTCGGAATGGTTTCCGAGTGCCGCCCCCCTTTTGCGGCCTTCCCCTCGCGACGGCTGAGCCCCCTGCGGTTCTTCTCCCCTCGGCCACGTTTCGCCGGTAGCGCGGAGTTAGATCCCGGCTGTGCACACCCTTGCGGCGAGAAAGGAAGAAACCCCCGGCAATCCCACGCCCCTCCTCCTGCGGAGCCCACGAGTGAGGCAGGTTGAAAAGGAGACTGGGCCAGCGAGAGTACCTCCCCTCCCCCTTGCCACGGGCTTGGCTCGCTCGCCTCCTGCCGGCTCCCGTTTGTGCTTGCTTGCTTGCTTGCTTGCCTCCGGAGCCGAGCCTTGCAGTGCGAGTTGCGGCCAGGGCCCCATTGCGTGTGGTGTTCTTTGGGGGGTTGGAGTCGTATGTAGTTTTGTCTGCGGTCCGTTGCTACGACGGAGAGCGGAGGAAAGAGGAGGAGAAGGCGGAGAGGCGGTGAGTAAAGGCGTGGTGGCCTTTAGCTTTCCACAGCTCAAGGGTGCCATGTGAAAAGCCAAAGTAACAATAACCGGAGAGGTCGAGAGAGAATAGTGAGAGGAAGAAGGCAGGCAGGAAGGAAAGTCCACAGCGGAAGAGCGGCGGCGGCGGCAGTGCCCCCCGTAAGGGGGCAGCGCAGCCCATTGTGGCTGCTGCTGCCGCCCCCCGCTCGAGAAAGCTGCTATCGTCTCCCTCCTCCTCCTTCTTCTTCTTCCTCCATGTCCTCCTCCCCCTAATGTTGTTCATATGACGACGACGTCCACGCTAGTGTGCGTCGTTGCTTCTACCTGCTTGATCCTGCCAGTAGTCATATGCTTGTCTCAAAGATTAAGCCATGCATGTGTAAGTACAGGCCGACTTAAGGCCAAACCGCGGACGGCTCATTAAATCAGATAGAACTCATTGGATCTCTGCTGAACCGCAATACTTGGAACTTGGATAACTGTGGAATTTTCAGAGGGATATTTGTCATTATCTTGACATCTTTGTGAAAAATAGTTCAAATAAATATCATAATAATTTTGGCTTCAAAGAATGATTTTGAAAAGTTGCTTAAAACGACATTCATTTTGATATTTCATTGGATCACTTTCTATGAGGTCATCAAATCTTCACTGAAGAGTTTACATTTTTTTCCCTACAAGATATTTCTACTAGAGGTAAGGCCAACAATATGACTGGATTTGCAGTAATAAAATCTGGTTCTCAATCAAAGATAACAGGTTCATGGACATAAATGCACACATATAATAGTTATCAAAGAGAGCGCATTTGTACGGTAAATGAAGAATGAAATTTCGTTATATATTAGACAAAACGGGAGAAATTCGAAAATCCTAAAGCATCGTAACTTTTCTTTTTTCTTTTCTTTTCTTTACCAATTCCACTTTTCATAACTGATAGTGAGAATTAGATCAAATGCATCATTTCAAACTCAATAATAATAGATTTTCATCCAGCCACATTTTCTTCTCTATAGGGTCTTCGAAAATAAGTGACTATCGCATTTTTCTTCTAATTTGTATTACATGGCACGGATCAAGTCAATGTGATCTTGTATTTTAGAAAATGAACTAATGCTTACTGATTCACTATTTCATCGTTTTTCTTATGTGTATACGTACCATATTCTTTTGTAAGGAATCAGATCCGTACCTGACTCAAAAATTAGGAAATAGTCAATCAGTAAACATTAGTTCATTTTCTTCCGTCCAAAATGCACACATTGACTTGATCCGTAGCATACAATACAAATTAAAAGAAGAAATGCGACAGTCACTTATTTTCAAAGATACTATAGAAAAGAAAATGAGGCTGAATGAAAAATACATTGTTATTGAGTCTCGAAAGACGTATTTGACCTAATATGGGAGATCGCCAACTTCGGGGCAACTTCGGCAGGATTGAACTCGCCTCCGGTTGCCCATTCCGAGCGATCTCCTTGTTTGTTGCCTTTGACGATGACGAAGCGAAAAGTGGGACGCAGAGAGTAACGTCAGCCGAAAATGCGTTGGATATTATTCATTTGTGCAGAGAGGATTTACCAAGTGTAATTTGCGCGGAAATGGTGGGACTCGACATCTCATTAGATATCGAGTGAAATATGGATAACATCCGGGTATGACGTACGCAAAGTTGGTTTAAAGTGTAGGAAAGTTGAATTTCGATTGATTAATTAAACGATTAATGTATGGCGCTTATGACGGCCTTTGGGATGGTGACACTGTCAGCGTCATACGAATGCTTTTAGGATGAATCTGAGAGTAGGACCGAGTCTGACAACATCAAATTATTCTTATCAAAGGCAATGAGTACAGTGACTCTGCCTGTGTATAAATTTTCGTAAATACATTTATCCTTTTAATAACGTTTACATCCTCGTGACTTGTCATTATTTACTGTTGAAGGTGAAAGGAGAAATCAGATTGAAAACACAAACCAAATCTTCAGAAAAGATTTATTTGTCATGCTGGCAAACGGAAGTCGCTGCTGAATCAACCTGGTAATAGATCGAAAATAGTTTAGGTATTCTTTAAATAATCGTTTTATTAGAGTGTGATTGTATACAGACTAATAAAAGGGGATATTTGTTGACAGTAAATATTATAGACAAGAAACTGTCAATTAATTATTTTTTAAAATATTTATATGAACAGTATATGAAAAAGTACTTTCTTACCATGATGACCGTGATGCCCTCCATGATGGCCTCCGTGGTGACCCCCGTGGTGACCCCCGTGGTGACCTCCGTGGTGACCCCCGTGGTGACCTCCGTGGTGACCCCCGTGGTGACCTCCGTGGTGACCCCCGTGGTGACCTCCGCCGAAGCAGCAGGGCAAGGTCTTGGCGGCGGCGAAGGCAAAGGCGAGAGCCAGCAGGAGAAGCAGGGCGAGGAACCGCATCTGCAGCAGACGCGGAAGCAGTCAGGGCGGGGCGATGAGGCCGAGGGACGTGTGGCGAGCCGAGCGGCCGTTCAGACCTCGGCCGTTCGGGAGGGGGGGGGGGCGGCGCCGTTGGGCGAGTGTAGTGAACTGCGATTGCAATTATATCTCGCCTTAGAGTGTAAAAGTAGCGTGACTGCCACCACCCATTTAGTTGCCGTATGGGAACGGATGTTGTTTGCGGGAAGAGGGATAGTGTAGAAGGCGATGCAGGAAAGGAGCGATAGTTTGTGAGGATGTGTGTGGTGCGTGTGTGAGGTGTATATGGTTGTGGCGAGAATATAAAGGTCGGTATGCATGAATCTAAGCCGAGGAGAGGCGTGTGCGGGGAGAAATCTCCAACGCATTTAATAAAGTAATCAACTGTCATTAATTATGGCTTCCACTGATACTCTTTTCCCATCACAGGTTTAGGGGGAAACTCATCATGCGTAAAATCATTTATTAAAATGATAAAAGACTTTTAAGACAATAAAACGACATTAAAACTGAACAATAAAACGGCAATAAAACTGAACAATAAAACGGCAATAAAACTGAACAATAAAACAACATTAAAACTGAACAATAAAACGGCAATAAAACTGAACAATAAAACGGAAATAAAACTGAACAATAAAACGACAATAAAACACTGAGCAAAAGATAAAACACTGAACAAGAGATAAAATACTGAAC
>NC_091576.1:3406148-3410550 GCF_042767895.1 Penaeus vannamei
CCCGACAGGCCACCAGGGGAGGGCAGCCACGTCCGGCAGGTTTTACCCCTGAAAGCCTCTCAAGGGGGAAACCGCGCTGAGCGTTAAGCGACGTGATCGCGTGCGGCGCAACGGATCGGCGACTTTACTAGACTGAAGAGTTTAGACGCGAACCCGGCGAGAGCCAAGGGGGGGGGGGAGTGTGCCCATGCAAGGGGAAGTCACGCGGCTGTTTCTGACGGTCGAAGGGGGTCGAGGCCCAGTCGACGGCCCGCCAAACCGCTCCCTCCCAAGGGGGGCGGTGGGCCGCCGCCCCGGAGCTTGAAGGGGGGCCTCCCTTTGGACACCAGCTTCCTCGATACAGAGCAAACCACGTCCGGTGTGCCGTACCGAACCGTGTGCATACGACTGACATATCGGCTGGGGTGTTGTACCGGTTAGAGCAGGCTCCTCTTTTCCTGTGATTAAGTGAGACTCGTCCCCTACGGTCGGATGGTTTTGTTGTTGTTGTTCAAGCCCTCCTCAACCCTTTCTTCTTCTTCTCCGTCCCATTCTCCTCCTCCTAAGCCTCTTCCTTGAGGGGGAGTATCGGGGAGCGAGGAAAATAGGGAGGAGGAGGAGGAGTTCTGCTTCAAGAAGAAGAAATTCAAGAAGAAGAAGAAGAAGGGGGAGGAGGAGGTAGTAACAGTAGCAGTAGCAGCAGCAGCAGTTGCAGCAGCAAGCCGCACTGCTGTCTGACTGAAACGGAGTGTGTGCGGTTGTGTGTGTACACGTGTGTGTGCGGTTGTGTGTGTATGTACGAGTGTGGGTGTGGGTGTTTGGCTTGGCTGGCCTTTGCCGTGGCAAGGTAAGGAAGGAATGGGTCTAATGTCTCTCTCGCTCTCCCCCATCCTGCAAGGGAGAAGGGAAAGAGAGGGAGAGCGCCATACTCCTCTCGGCAAGCGAGAGCGGGGGTGGCACTGCTTCCACGACGTCGCCCCGGTGGCGGCTGAGGGGCGCGCATAGGTATGTTACTTTGCGGAAAATTCTTTTATTTTCTTTTTTACTTTGCCTCCCGGGTGACGAAGGAAAGAGAAAGGAAAGAGGGAAAGAACGAGAGAAGGAAGGAAGGAAGGAAGGAAAAGGGAGCACCTCCTCACGCAGGACCCCTGGCCGCGGGGGACGTTGGTGCACGGTCTCCAGGAGTAGACTGGGGCCGGGCAAGAATGAGCGTCAAATGTAGTAGATATTTGTAAGTGTAAAAGGGTGTGGGTGTTTGTGAGTGCACGACTGGTGTACCGGCACTGCCCATGAGTTCTGTAGGGTCTGCAGGGCATTTTTCCGGGCCGAGCCGGATAGCTTCCCTCCTCCTCCTCCTTCCCCCACCCCCTCCTTTTTTTGTGTGTGTGTGTCTGTGGGGGGGGGGGGGTTGACGATGACGACGCCAACGCCGCCGCTGCCCCCGGCGGCAAAGTCCTTTTTTGCCTGGGTGCCCTTGGCGGGTATCCCCCCCCCCCCCTTCAAAAAAAAAAAAAAAAAAAAAAAAAGGGGTGGGGGACGAGTGGTGGTTCGGTGACCCCCTCCATTATCCCCCCCCCCCTAGGCAACCCACATCACGACCGCCCCGCCGGGGGCGGTCCCCCCTAGCGCCCGCCAGGCTCCCGTTCCTGCCGGACGGATGGAAGGCCCTGTCTCTGGTCGTGTTGCCTGAGGGCCTGCGCCACCAACTATAGGGAGAGGCGGTTGGGTGCGGGGCCGCGGGTGGCGGGGTGGGCTGCCGGGCGGGGCTGGGAGCGCGGGCCGCCGGAGCCGAGCGCCGCCCTTCGCCTGCTGTGTGGCGGCGGCGGCGGCTGCGCGTCTCCCACTCGGTCCGTTCCCCCCGTGCCGCCGCCTGGCCTGAGCGGGCGGGCGGCGCGGCGGCCTGCCCAGCGAGGCCGTTCAGCCTAGGGGGGTGGAGAGGAGATTGTGGGCCTGGGGGCTGCGGTGGCTGCGGCGCCTCCTGGGTTGGCCTGCCAGCCACGTCTTCCTTGGCTGGCCAGGGGACGGCTTGGGTTATTCCCTACCCCTTCGGCCCCCCGCGCCCTCTCGGGCCTGGCCTGGTCTGCCTGCCTCGTCTTCCTTAGAACGGGTTGGCTCGGGCTTATCCCCATCGGCCCCTGGCGCCCTCTCGGGCCGAGGGCGGTGGCGTGGGATTCGGGCGTGGCGCTGCCGGATCCCCGACGGGGCGTTGCCCCGGCCGGACGGGCAAGGGCGGGCCCTGGGCGCGGTCGTGGTGGCTGAGGGCCTGTGCCGACAACGACAGGGGGACTGCCTCGGCTGCGGGCGGCGGAGGACGACCCCCGCCTCGAGCCCGCTGCTGCTGCTGCTGCGGCCGCCGTCGGGGCCGGCCCACACGCCCGCGCCGGCTGTGCAGGGCCCGCCCCGTCCCCGGTTTGGCGGCTTGGGCTTCCTTTCCCCTTTCCCCTTCGTCCCCCGCGCCCTCTCGGGCTGAGGGCGGCGGGCCGGTGGCTGGACCTGCCTGTCAGTCTGCCCGTCTGCCTCGTCTTCCTCGGGCAGGGGCTGGCTAGGCTTTCCCCCTTCGGCCTCCTGCGCCCTCGCGGGCCGTGGGCTGCGGCGTAGGTGACGGGCGCGGCCCTGCCGGGATCGCCCACCGAAGGGGCCGTTTTTCCCTAGCGGGCGGCCGAGGGCGGGCCCTGGGCACGGTCGTGGTGGCTGAGGGCCTGCGCCGACAACTATAGGAGGGGCCACCTTCGGCTGCGGGCGGGCGGGCGGCCAGCCCCGCGTCGAGCTCGCCGTCGGGGCCGGGCGGGGGCCTTGCGCGGGCGGTGCGGAGCCTCCTGCTGGTTGGGCCTCGCCCCCCGGGCGGGCGGCTTGGGCTCTCCTGCCCCCTGCGCTCTCTCGGGCCGGGGTGCGGGCGTGGTCCCCGCCGCCGCGAGGAAGCCCCTGCCTCTCCGGCTCCCGTCCCCGAAAGCGGGGCAGGCTTTGAGGGGGTCCTGGCTGTCGGGGCCGTCGGTGGGGCTGCCTTCCCTGGCCCCCGGGGCCGAGCGGCCCCTGCCCCGCGGTCGTGTGGGCTGAGTCGGCCCGCGCCGATAACTACAGAGTGGTCCACCTTCATTTGGGTGTCGGCGGGCGGCGGCGGCGGCGGTAAGCGTCGGTCCCTTCCTCGAATTTCCCTCCCCCCCGAACCTGGCACAGTAAAGGTCGCGGGCTCGCGCCACGATGCCGACCGGGGGCCGCCGGGGTAACCAGTCCCCGTGCCACCCCCGCCAGTGTCGGCTGTGGTCCTGCCCTTCACACAGGCGACCGCCCCTCTCTTGACGTTCGGAATGGTTTCCGAGTGCCGCCCCCCCTTTGCGGCCTTCCCCTCGCGACGGCTGAGCCCCTTGCGGTTCTTCTCCCCTCGGCCCCGTTTCGCCGGTAGCGCGGAGTTAGATCCCGGGTGTGCACACCCTTGCGGCGAGAAAGGAAGAAACCCCCGGCAATCCCACGCCCCTCCTGCGGAGCCCACGGGTGAGGCAGGTTGAAAAGGAGACTGGGCCAGCGAGAGTATCTCCCCTCCCCCTTGCCACGGGCTTGGCTCGCTCGCCTCCTACCGGCTCCCGTTTGTGCTTGCTTGCTTGCCTCCGGAGCCGAGCCTTGCAGCGCGAGTTGCGGCCAGGGCCCCATTGCGTGTGGTGTTCTTTGGGGGGGTTGGAGTCGTATGTAGTTTTGTCTGCGGCCCGTTGCTGCGACGGAGAGCAGAGGAAAGAGGAGGAGAAGGCGGAGAGGCGGTGAGCAAAGGCGTGGTGGCCTTTAGCTTTGCACAGCTCAAGGGTGCGGAGCGGGATTGCCGGAAGCAGGCGTGTGTGTGGGTGAGCAGCCTTGACAGCTGTGAGCCTGTGCCCCACTGCCTTGGCAGCCCGCCTGTCCCGGCCGGCTGGCTGGCCTGCCTGCGCCGTGCCCCTCTCCCCCCCTTTGTCCTCCTCGTCGCTACACGACCACGATGGCGATAGAGAGAAAAGGGGCTCGTGCCCGGGAGGGAGCTCGCCGCGGCCGTTGTTCTGGTCCAGCCATCGAAAAAAGTGCGGTCCCCCCTTTATTTGAATTGCCCCCCCTCCTTCGTCCCCATTCTTCCTGGTGTGGCTTCTGGTGTAGCAAATACCTTATACAATTATTTCTCGCAAGAATGTTGAAAAGTAGCCACTGCCACCACCCATTTAGTTAACGTATGGGAACGTAGTGTATATGTGAGAAGAATGATAGTGTGGAAGACGGATGTGGGTAAAGGAGCGAGTGTGTGTAAATGTTGTATGCGTGTGTGGTGTATATGTATGGTGCGAGATCACAAAGGTTGGTACGCGTGATGTGAGTCGAGGAGAGGCGTGTGCGGGGAGAGTCCTCCAACGCAATCAAGTAGATCACCACATTGATATTATGAACACAAAAAAAAAAGAAATAAGGCAGA
>NC_091576.1:3411050-3413550 GCF_042767895.1 Penaeus vannamei
TAGAAGCAACAACGCACACTAGCGTGGTCGTCGTCGTCATATGAACAACAATAGGAGAAGGAGGACATGGAGGAAGAAGAAGAAGGAGGAGGAGGAGGGAGACGATAGCAGCTTTCTCGAGCGGGGGGCGGCAGCAGCAGCCACAATGGGCTGCGCTGCCCCCTTACGGGGGGCACTGCCGCCGCTACCGCTCTTCCGCTGCGGTCTTTCCTTCCTGCCTGCCTTCTTCCTCTCACTTCTCTCTCGACCTCTCCGGTTATTGTTACTTTGGCTTTTCACATGGAACACCACACGCAATGGGGCCCTGGCCGCAACTCGCGCTGCAAGGCTCGGCTCCGGAGGCAAGCAAGCAAGCACAAACGGGAGCCGGCAGGAGGCGAGCGAGCCAAGCCCGTGGCAAGGGGGAGGGGAGGTACTCTCGCTGGCCCAGTCTCCTTTTCAACCTGCCTCACCCGTGGGCTCCGCAGGAGGAGGGGCGTGGGATTGCCGGGGGTTTCTTCCTTTCTCGCCGCAAGGGTGTGCACACCCGGGATCTAACTCCGCGCTACCGGCGAAACGTGGCCGAGGGGAGAAGAACCGCAGGGGGCTCAGCCGTCGCGAGGGGAAGGCCGCAAAAGGGGGGCGGCACTCGGAAACCATTCCGAACGTCAAGAGAGGGGCGGTCGCCTGTGTGAAGGGCAGGACCACAGCCGACACTGGCGGGGGTGGCGCGGGGACTGGTTACCCCGGCGGCCACACACCGACTCAGCCCACACGACCGCGGGGCAGGGGCCGCTCGGCCCCGGGGGCCAGGGAAGGCAGCCCCTCCGACGGCCCCGGCAGCCAGGAGCCCCCCAAAGCCTGCCCCGCTTTCGGGGACGGGAGCCGGAGAGGCAGGGGCTTCCTCGCGGCGGCGGGGGCCACGCCCGCGCCCGCCACCGCCGGCTCCACCCTCGGCCCTCGGTCCGAGAGAGCTCAGGGGGCAGGAGAGGCCAAGCCGCCCGCTCGGGGGGCGAGGCCCAACCAGCAGGGGGCTCCGCACCACCCGCGCAAGGCCCGCGCCCGGCCTCGACGGCGAGCTCGACGCGGGGCTCGCCGCCCGCCCGCCCGCAGCCGAAGGTGGCCCCCCCTATAGTTGTCGGCGCAGGCCCTCAGCCACCACGACCGCGCCCAGGGCCCGCTCTCGGCCGCCCGCCAGGGAAAAACGGCCCCTTCGGTGGGCGATCCCGGTAGGGCCGCGCCCGTCCCCTACGCCGCCGCCCACGGCCCGCGAGGGCGCAGGGGGCCGAAGGGGGAAAGCCCAAGCCAGCCCCTGCCCGAGGAAGACGAGGCAGACGGGGCAGACTGACAGACAAGTCCAGCCACCGGCCCGCCGCCCTCGGCCCGAGAGGGCGCGGGGGACGAAGGGGAAAGGGGAAAGGAAGCACAAGCCGCCAAACCGGGGACGGGGCGGGCCCTGCACCGCCGGCGCGGGCGGGTGGGCCGGCCCCGACGGCGGCCGCAGCAGTAGTGGGCTCGAGGCGGAGGTCGCCCCCCGCCGCCCGCAGCCGAGGCAGTCCCCCTGTCGTTGTCGGCGCAGGCCCTCAGCCACCACGACCGCGCCCAGGGCCCGCCCTTGCCCGTCCGGCCGGGGCAAGGCCCCGTCGGGGTTGCGGCAGGGCCACGCCCGAATCTCACGCCACCGCCCTTGGCCCGAGAGGGCGCCAGGGGCCGATGGGGGTAAGCCCGAGCCAACCCCTGTTCTAAGGAAGACGAGGCAGGCAGGCCAGGCCAGGGCCCGCCGCCCTCGGCCCGAGAAGGCGCGGGGGGCCAAAGGAGTAGGGAAAAGCCGTCCCCTGGCCAGCCAAGGAAGACGTGGCTGGCAGGCCAACCCAGGAGGCGCCGCTGCCACCGCAGCCCCCAGGCCCACAATCTCCTCTCAACCCCCCTAGGCTGAACGGCCTCGCTGGGCAGGCACCCGCGCCGCCCGCCCGCTCAGGCCAGGCGGCGGCACGGAGGGAACGAACCAAGTGGGAGACGCGCGGCCGCTGCCGCCGCCGCCACACAGCAGGCCACGGGCGGCGCTCGGCTCCGGCGGCCCGAGCTCCCAGCCCCGCGCGGCAGCCCGCCCCGCCACCCGCGGCCCCGCACCCAACCGCCTCTCCCTATAGTTGGCGGCGCAGGCCCGCAACCAACACGACCAGAGACAGGGCCTTCCATCCGTCCGGCAGGAGCGGGAGCCTGGCGGACGCTAGGGGGGACTGCCCCCGGCGGGGCGGTCGTGATGTGGGTTGCCTGGGGGTAGGGTGGGGGGGTAATGGAGGGGGTCACCGAACCACCACTCGCCCCCCACCCCACCGTTCCTCTCGTACTGGGCGGGGCTCCTGTCGCGACGTGGCGACGTTGTTAATAGCACAATGTAATTCACGAAAAATGGTGTTCATTTTTAAGAAAATCATCTGAATTATTTTGGTGCTTGTGGCAATTATTACTTTATTTCCGTACATCTGGCAACGAGTGCATTGTTGACGTGCATCTTCCC
>NC_091576.1:3421050-3426050 GCF_042767895.1 Penaeus vannamei
CCTCATTTTCTTCCCTATAGTGTCTTCGAAAATAAGTGACTGTCGCATTTCTTCTTCTTAATTTGTATTGTATGCTACGGATCAAGTCAATGTGGGTATTTTAGACGGAAGAAAATGGTCTAATGCTTACTGATTCACTATTTTATAATTTTTGAGTCAGGTACGGATCATAAGAGAATATGGTTCGTATACACATAAGAAACAAGGATGAAATAGTGAATCAGTAAGCATTAGTTTATTTTCTTCCGTTAAAATACAAGATCACATTGATTTGATCCGTGCCATATGATACAAATTATAAGAAAAAAAAAATGCGATAGTCACTTATTTTCGAAGACCCTATAGAGAAGAAAATGTGGCTGGATGAAAAATGATTTGATCTAATTTTCTGACTTATCATCAACCATTATCAATTATGAAACGTGGAATTGGTAAAGAAAAAAAAATAGTTACGATGCTCTAGGATTTTTGAGTTTCTACCGTTCTTTCTTCACTTACCGTTAAATGCCCTCTCTTTGATAACTATTATATGTGTGTATTTATGTCCATGAAACTTTCATCTTTTATTGAGAATCAGATTTCAGTACTGCAAATCCAGTCATATTGTTGGCCTTACCTCTAGTAGAAATATCTTGTAGGAAAAAAAAAAAAATAAATAAAAACTCTGCAGTGAAGATTTGATGACCTCATAGAAAGTGATCCAATGAAATATCAAAATGCATGTGGTTTTAAGCAACTTTTCAAAATCATCCTTTTCAGGGTCATGGGAATAACTGCGGCGGATCGCTAGTCAGCATCGTTTAAGGTTACTTTGGCTTTTCACATGGCAAAATCCCCCCGGAAAAGCCCGACGACTCTCGCCCCGCTCTCCACCTGCTGCGGCCAGAAGCCACAACAGGAAGGAATGGGGACGAAGGAGGGGGGGGGGGGGCATTTCAAATAAAGGGGGGGCCGCACTTTTTTCGATGGCTGGTTGTTGGGGGGTCGTTTCTCTCTGGACTCAGGGTGCGCCGCACACAGGGGAGGGAGACGACAGCGTCGCTGGACCAGAACAACGGCCGCGGCGAGCTCCTTCCCGGGCGCGAGCCCTTTTTCTCTCTATCGCCATCGCGGTCGTGCAGCGAAGAGGAGGACAGAGGAGGGGAGAGGGGCGCGGCGCAGGCAGGCCAGACGGCCGGCCGGGACAGGCGGGCTGCCAAGACAGTGGGGCACAGGCTCACAGCTGTCAAGGCTGCTCACCCACACACACGCCTGCTTCCGGCAATCCCGCTCTGCACCCTTGAGCTGTGCAAAGCTAAAGGCCACCACGCCTTTGCTCACCGCCTCTCCGCCTTCTCCTCTTTCCTCCGCTCTCCGTCGCAGCAACGGGCCGCAGCCAAAACTACATACGACTCCAACCCCCCCCAAAGAACACCACACGTAATGGGGCCCTAGCCGCAACTCGCGCTGCAAGGCTCGGCTCCGAAGGCAAGTAAGCAAGCAAGCAAGCACAAACGGGAGCCGGCAGGAGGCGAGCGAGCCAAGTCGTGGCAAGGGGGAAGGGGAGGTACTCTCGCTGGCCCAGTCTCCTTTTCAACCTGCCTCACCCGTGGGCTCCGCAGGAGGAGGGGCGTGGGATTGCCGGGGGTTTCTTCCTTTCTCGCCGCAAGGGTGTGCACACCCGGGATCTAACTCCGCGCTACCGGCGAAACGTGGCCGAGGGGAGAAGAACCGCAGGGGGCTCAGCCGTCGCGAGGGGAAGGCCGCAAAAGGGGGGCGGCACTCGGAAACCATTCCGAACGTCAAGAGAGGGGCGGTCGCCTGTGTGAAGGGCAGGACCACAGCCGACACTGGCGGGGGTGGCACGGGGACTGGTTACCCCGGCGGCCCCCGGTCGGCATCGTGGCGCGAGCCCGCGACCTTTGCTGTGCCAGGTTCGGGGGGGAGGGAAATTCGAGGAAGGGACCGACGCCCGAGCTTACCAAGGGCACAGGACGGCGCCCAAACCCCCAAAAGACACCACACCCCCCCGGACGTAAGAACAGGGAGAAAAGAGCAGAGCAGCAGGGGACAGAAGGGGAAAGGAGCAGGGAGAGCGCCGCAACGGTGAGGGAGGGAAGAGATGCGGCCATGGGTGTCCCCATATAGTTGTCGGCGCGGTCCCTCAGCCAACACGACCGCAAACAGGGGCCCCTCATGCGCCACGCCCAGGGAGAGGACACCTTCCGCACGTCCCACCACCCACGCCCCGGTAAGCGCCTCACTTTCTCGCGGTTGGAGGGCGGGGAGCAACGGGCCCCCAACCGCCAACCCCGCTGCACCGCCTCTTGCCCCCGCCCACCACGCTCGCCGGCCGGCCCCAAGGGCGGCCTGCTCCGGGCGGCTCCGGCCTCGAGGGGGACCCGTGCCCGCCTCGCCGCGTTCCAGCCCAGCCCAGCACGCTCGGCAAGGGTGGGGAGAGGGCCGCGCGTTGGCGGGCCAGGGCAGCGGGGACCGCCGCGGCCACGGCTTGCCGCCTCCGCCGCCGCCGCCCACTGACACCCAAATGAAGGTGGACCACCTTGTAGTTGTCGGCGCGGGCCGACTCAGCCCACACGACCGCGGGGCAGGGGCCGCTCGGCCCTGGGGACCAGGGAAGGCAGCCCCTCCGACGGCCCCGGCAGCCAGGACCCCCCCAAAGCCTGCCCCGCTTTCGGGGACGGGAGCCGGAGAGGCAGGGGCTTCCTCGCGGCGGCGGGGGCCACGCCCGCGCCCGCCTCCACCCCCGGTCCGAGAGGGCGCAGGGGGCAGGAGAGCCCAAGCCGCCCGCCCTGGGGGCGAGGCCCAACCAGCAGGGGGCCCCTCACCGCCCGCGCAAGGCCCCCGCCCGGCCCCGACGGCGAGCTCGACGCGGGGCTCGCCGCCCGCCCGCAGCCGAAGGTGGCCCCCCCTATAGTTGTCGGCGCAGGCCCTCAGCCACCACGACCGCGCCCAGGGCCCTCCCTCGGCCGCCCGCCAGGGAAAAACGGACCCTTCGGGGGGCAATCCCGGCAGGGCCGCGCCCTTCCCCCACACCGCTGCCCACGGCCCGCGAGGGCGCAGGGGGCCGAAGGGGGAAAGCCCAGCCAGCCCCTGCCCGAGGAAGACGAGGCAGACTGACAGGCAGGTCCAGCCACCGGCCCGCCGCCCTTGGCCCTAGAGCGCGCGGGGGACGAAGGGGAAATGGGAAAGGAAGCCCAAGCCGCCAAACCGGGGGCGGGCGGGCCCTGTACCGCCGGTGCGGGCGGGCCCCGACGGCGGCCGCAGCAGCAGCGGGCTCGAGGCGGGGGTCGCCCCCCGCCGCCCGCAGCCGAGGCAGTCCCCCTGTCGTTGTCGGCGGAGGCCCTCAGCCACCACGACCGCTCCCAGGGCCCGCCCTTGCCCGTCCGGCCGGGGCAACGCCCCGTCGGGGGTGCGCCAGGGCCACGCCCGAATCCCACGCCGCCGCCCTCGGCCCGAGAGGGCGCCAGGGGCCGATGGGGGTAAGCCCGAGCCAACCCCTGTTCTAAGGAAGACGAGGCAGGCAGGCCAGGCCAGGCCAGGGCCCGCCGTCCTCGGCCCGAGAGGGCGCGGGGGGGGGCCAAAGGGGTAGGGAAAAGCCGTCCCCTGGCCAGCCAAGGAAGACGTGGCTGGCAGGCCAACCCAGGAGGCGCCGCCGCCACCGCAGCCCCCAGGCCCACAATCTCCTCTCCGCCGCCGCGCCAGCCGCCCGCTCAGCCCAGGCGGCGGCAAGGGGGAAAGGAACCGAGTGGGAGACGCGCGGCCGCCGCCGCCGCCACACAGCAGGCCAAGGACGGCGCTCGGCTCCGGCAGCCCGCGCTCCCAGCCCCGCCCGGCAGCCCGCTCCGCCACCCGCGGCCCCGCACCCAACCGCCTCTCCCTATAGTTGGCGGCGCAGGCCCGCAGCCAACACGACCAGAGACAGGGCCTTCCATCCGTCCGGTAGGAGCGGGAGCCTGGCGGACGCTACGGGGGACTGCCCCCGGCGGGGCGGTCGTGATGTGGGTTGTCTGGGGGGGGTGGGGGATAATGGAGGGGGTCACCGAACCACTACTCGCCCCCCACCCCACCGTTCCTCTCGTACTGGGCGGGGCTCCTGTCGCGACGTGGCGACGTTGTTAATAGCACAATGTCATTCACGAAAAATGGTGTTCATATTTATGAAAATCATCTGAATTATTGTGGTGCTTGTGGCAATTATTACTTTATTTCCGTACATCTGGCAACGAGTGCATTGTTGACGTGCATCTTCCCCAATTGTTGATCAACCGTTGTTCGGATTAATTGAATTCCAAATTCCACTTTCATGGTGCAATATGAAATAAGATTAAAAACACATGAGTTTATTTGATTTATTTGAAGTGATATATATATATATATATATATATATATATATATATATATATATATATATATATATATATATATATATATATATATATATATATATATATATAAATCGAAGAAAGACCATTAGAGGGAAAATTCAGGAAACCACTGCAAGCACGACATGTTGGTCACGTGTTCCTCGTCACTGTTTCCTCTGAAGTTTCCTGAAAAAACGAGCTGTGATCATGGATTAACGACAACAGAGAAAACATAAACAAAAGTGACATTCCATTACTAGGAATAACAACAACAGCAAGAATAGATAATAATATCACTATCAACCATAATGGCATAATTGATTATATTGATAATAACAACCGTAATGATTACAACTAATGGTTTCCTACTCTACTCACAGCCTCCGAAGCCTCCGCCAAAGCCTCCTCCGCCTGAAAAAAATGTCAATTTCTCGTAAAATGTAAAATATTTTCAACAATGCAGCGTGAAGATGAGAATTTCTGCGAATATATATTTATTTTCATTATTACAAATGTGTATTTTAGTGTTTCATTAGATGTTTTCATTTTAGTTCGTTAGATAGTTTTTTCCCTTTGTATAATAATGCGTTTTGGAAAAAAAAAATAATAATAAATATGATTTTCAGCGTGCAGTCT
>NC_091576.1:3431050-3444177 GCF_042767895.1 Penaeus vannamei
GTTTTATTGTCGTTTTATTGTTCAGTTTTATTGTCGTTTTATTGTTCAGTTTTAATGTCGTTTTATTGTTCAGTTTTATTGCCGTTTTATTGTTCAGTTTTATTGCCGTTTTATTGTTCAGTTTTAATGTCGTTTTATTGTCTTAAAAGTCTTTTATCATTTTAATAAATAATTTTACGCATGATGAGTTTCCCCCTAAACCTGTGATGGGAAAAGAGTATCAGTGGAAATCATAATTAATGACAGTTGATTAGTTTATTAAATGCGTTGGAGATTTCTCCCCGCACACGCCTCTCCTCGGCTTAGATTCACGCATACCGACCTTTATATTCTCGCCACAACCATATACACC
Organism: Penaeus vannamei; assembly: GCF_042767895.1. Taxonomy (NCBI): domain Eukaryota; kingdom Metazoa; phylum Arthropoda; class Malacostraca; order Decapoda; family Penaeidae; genus Penaeus; species Penaeus vannamei. The sequence continues at coordinate 3,431,403 of NC_091576.1, forward strand.
TCACACACGCACCACACACATCCACACAAAGTATCGCTCCTTTCCTGCATCGCCTTCTACACTATCCCTCTTCCCACAAACAACATCCGTTCCCATACGGCAATCAAATGGGTGGTGGCAGTCACGCTACTTTTACACTCTAAGGCGAGATATAATTGCAATCGCAGTTCACTACACTCGCCCAACGGCGCCGCCCTCCCCCCCCCCCTCCCGAACGGCCGAGGTCCGAACGGCCGCTCGGCTCGCCACACGTCCCTCGGCCTCATCGCCCCGCCCTGACTGCTTCCGCGTCTGCTGCAGATGCGGTTCCTCGCCCTGCTTCTCCTGCTGGCTCTCGCCTTTGCCTTCGCCGCCGCCAAGACCTTGCCCTGCTGCTTCGGCGGAGGTCACCACGGGGGCCACCACGAAGGTCACCACGGGGGTCACCACGGGGGTCACCACGGGGGTCACCACGGAGGCCATCATGGAGGGCATCACGGTCATCATGGTAAGAAAGTACTTTTTCATATACTGTTCATATAAGTATTTTAAAAATCAATTAATTGACAGTTTCTTGTCTATAATATTTACTGTCAACAAATATCCCCTTTTATTAGTCTGCATACGATCACACTCTAATAAAACGATTATTTAAAGAATACCTAAACTATTTTCGATCTATTACCAGGTTGATTCAGCAGCGACTTCCGTTTGCCAGCATGACAAATAAAACTTTTCTGAAGATTTGGTTTGTGTTTTCAATCTGATTTCTCCTTTCACCTTCAACAGTGTATAATGACAAGTCACGAGGGTGTAAACTTCATTAAGAGGATAAATGTATTTACGAAAATTTATGAACAAGTAGAGTCACTGGACTAATTGCCTTTGATAAGAATAATTTGATGTTGTCAGACTCGATCCTACTCCCAGATTCATCCTAAAAGCATTCGTATGACGCTGACAGTGTCACCATCCCAAAGGCCGTCATAAGAGCCATACATTAATCGTTTAATTAATCAATCGAAATTCAACTTTCCTACACTTTAAACCAACTTTGCGTACGTCATACCCGGATGTTATCCATATTTCACTCGATATCTAATGAGATGTCGAGTCCCACCATTTCCGCGCAAATTACACTTGGTAAATCCTCTCTGCACAAATGAATAATATCCAACGCATTTTCGGCTGACGTTACCCTCTGCGTCCCACTTTTCGCTTCGTCATCGTCAAAGGCAACAAGCAAGGAGATCGCTCGGAATGGGCAACCGGAGGCGAGTTCAATCCTGCCCAAGTTGCCCCGAAGTTGGCGATCTCCCATATTAGGTCAAATACGTCATTCGAAACTCGATAATAATGTATTTTTCGTTCAGTCTCATTTCCTTCTTTATAGTATCTTTGAAAACAAGTGGCTGTCGGATTTTTCCTTCTTGATTTGTATTATATGCTACGGATCAAGTCAATGTGTGTATTTTGGACGGAAGAAAATGGTCTAATGCTTACTGATTGACTATTTCCTAATTTTTGAGTCAGGTACGGATCTGATTCCTCACAAAAGAATCTGGTACGTATACACATAAGAAAAACGATGAAATAGTGAATCAGTAAGCAATAGTTCATTTTCTTCCGTCTAAAATACAAGATCAAATTGACTTGATCCGTGCCATATGATACAAATTATAAGAAAAAAATGCGAGTCACTTATTTTCGAAGACCCTATGGAGAAGAAAATGTGGCTGGATGAAAAATCTGTAATTACTGAGTTTGAAATGATGCATTTGATGTAATTCTCTGACTTATCATCAATCATTATCAATTATGAAACGTGGAATTGGCAAATAAAATAATAATAGTTACGATGCTTTTGGATTTTTTATTATATATATATATATATATATATATATATATATATATATATATATATATATATATATATATATATATATATATATATATATATATATGACCTCATAGAAAGTGATCAAATGAAATATCAAAATGAATGTCGTTTTAAGCAACTTTTCAACATCATTCTTTGAAGCCAAAATTATTATGATATTTATTTGAACTATTTTTCACAAAGATGTTAAGATAATGACAAATATCCCTCTGAAAATTCCACAGTTATCCAAGTATTGCGGTTCAGCAGAGATCCAATGAGTTCTATCTGATTTAATGAGCCGTCCGCGGTTTGGCCTTAAATCGGCCTGTACTTATACATGCATGGCTTAATCTTTGAGACAAGCATATGACTACTGGCAGGATCAAGCAGGTAGAAGCAACAACGCACACTAGCGTGGTCGTCGTCGTCGTCATATGAACAGCATTAGGAAGGAAGAAGAAGAAGAAGGAGGAGGAGGGAGACGATATCAGCTTTCTCGAGCGGGGGACGCTGCCGCCGCCGCCGCTCTTCCGCTGCGGTCTTTCCTTCCTGCCTGCCTTCTTCCTCTCACTTCTCTCTCGACCTCTCCGGTTATTGTTACTTTGGCTTTTCACATGGCAAAACCCCCCCGGAAAAGCCCGACGACTCTCGCCCCGCTCTCCTGCTGCTGCGGCCAGAAGCCACACCAGGAAGGAATGGGGACGAAGGAGGGGGCCATTTCAAATAAAGGGGGGACCGCACTTTTTTCGATGGCTGGTTGTTGAGGGTCGTTTCTCTCTCGACTCAGGGTGCGCCGCACACAAGGGAGGGAGACGACAGCGTCGCCGGACCAGAACAACGGCCGCGGCGAGCTCCCTCCCGGGTGCGAGCCCTTTTTCTCTCTATCGCCATCGTGCAGTGACGAGGAGGACAGAGGGGGGAGGGGGAGGGGGGGAGAGGGGCGCGGCGCAGGCAGGCCAGCCGGCCGGCCGGGACAGGCGGGCTGCCAAGGCAGTGGGGCACAGGCTCACAGCTGTCAAGGCTGCTCACCCACACACACGCCTGCTTCCGGCAATCCCGCTCCGCACCCTCGAGCTGTGCAAAGCTAAAGGCCACCACGCCTTTGCTCACCGCCTCTCTGCCTTCTCCTCCTCCTCCTCTTTCCTCCGCTCTCCGTCGCAGCAACGGGCCGCAGACAAAACTACATACGACTCCTACCCCCAAAAAAAAACACCACACGCAACGGAGCCCTGGCCGCAACTCGCGCTGCAAGGCTCGGCTCCGGAGGCAAGCAAGCAAGACAGCAAGCACAAACGGGAGCCGGCAGGAGGCGAGCGAGCCAAGCCCGTGGCAAGGGGGAGGGGAGGTACCCTCGCTGGCCCAGTCTCCTTTTCAACCTGCCTCACCCGTGGGCTCCGCAGGAGGAGGGGCGTGGGATTGCCGGGGGTTTCTTCCTTTCTCGCCGCAAGGGTGTGCACACCCGGGATCTAACTCCGCGCTACCGGCGAAACGTGGCCGAGGGGAGAAGAACCGCAGGGGGCTCAGCCGTCGCGAGGTGAAGGCCGCAAAAGGGGGGCGGCACTCGGAAACCATTCCGAACGTCAAGAGAGGGGCGGTCGCCTGTGTGAAGGGCAGGACCACAGCCGACACTGGCGGGGGTGGCACGGGGACTGGTTACCCCGGCGGCCCCCGGTCGGCATCGTGGCGCGAGCCCGCGACCTTTGCTGTGCCAGGTTCGGGGGGGGGGGGGGGGGAATTCGAGGAAGGGACCGACGCCCGAGCTTACCAAGAGCACAGGACGGCGCCCAAACCCCCAAAAGACACCACACACCCCCGGACGTAAGAACAGGGAGAAAAGAGCAGAGCACCAAGGGACAGAAGGGGAAAGGAGCAGGGAGAGCGCCACAACGGTGAGGGAGGGAAGAGATGCGGCCATGGGTGTCCCCATGTAGTTGTCAGCGCGGTCCCTCAGCCAACACGACCGCAAACAGGGCGTCCTCCTGCGCCACACCCAGGGAGAGGACGCCCTCCGCACGCCCCACCACCCACGCCCCGGTAAGCGCCTCACTTTCTCGCGGGTGGAGGGCGGGGAGCAACGGGCCCCCGCCCGCCACGCTCGCTGGCCGGCCCCGAGGGCGGCCAGCTCCGGCCGGCTCCGGCCCCGAGGGGGACCCGCGCCCGCCTCGCCGCGTTCCAGGCCAGCCCAGCACGCTCGGCAGGGGTGGGGAGAGGGCCACGCGTTGGCGGGCCAGGGCAGCGGGGACCGCCGCGGCCACGGCTTGCCGCCGCCGCCGCCGCCGCCCGCCGACACCCAAATGAAGGTGGACCACCCTATAGTTGTCGGCGCAGACCGACTCAGCCCACACGACCGCGGGGCAGGGGCCGCTCGGCCCCGGGGGCCAGGGAAGGCAGCCCCTCCGACGGCCCCGGCAGCCAGGACCCCCCCAAAGCCTGCCCCGCTTTCGGGGACGGGAGCCGGAGAGGCAGGGGCTTCCTCGCGGCGGCGGGGGCCACGCCCGCGCCCGCCGCCTCCGGCTCCGCCCTCGGTCCTCGGCCCGAGAGAGCGCAGGGGGCAGGAGAGCCCAAGCCGCCCGCTCGGGGGGCGAGGCCCAACCAGCAGGCGGCCCCCGCACCGCCCGCGCAAGGCCCCCGACCGGCCCCGACGGCGAGCTCGCCGCCCATCCGCCTGCAGCCGCCGAAGGTGGTCCCCCCTATAGTTGTCGGCACGGGCCCTCAGCCCACACGACCGCGGGCAGGGGCCGCTCGGCCCCGGGGGCCAGGGAAGGCAGCCCCTCCGACGGCTCCGGCAGCCAGGACCCCCCAAAGCCTGCCCCGCTTTCGGGGACGGCAGCCGGAGAGGCAGGGGCTTCCTCGCAGCGGCGGGGGCCACGCCCGCGCCCGCCGCCTCCGCCCCCGGCTCGAGAGGGCGCAGGGGGCGAGGCCCAACCAGCAGGGGGCCACCGCACCGCCCGCGCAAGGCTCCCGCCCGGTCCCGACGGCGAGCTCGACGCGGGGCTCGCCACCCGCCCGCCCGCAGCCGAAGGTGGCCCCCCCTATAGTTGTCGGCGCAGGCCCTCAGCCACCACGACCGCGCCCAGGGCCCGCCCTCGGCCGCCCGCCAGGGAAAAACGGCCCCTTCGGTGGGCGATCCCGGCAGGGCCGCGCCCGTCCCCTACGCCGCCGCCCACGGCCCGCGAGGGCGCAGGGGGCCGAAGGGGGAAAGCCCAGCCAGCCCCTGCCCGAGGAAGACGAGGCAGACTGACAGGCAGGTCCAGCCACCGGCCCGCCGCCCTCGGCCCGAGAGGGCGCAGGGTACGAAGGGGAAAGGGGAAAGGAAGCCCAAGCCGCCAAACCGGGGGCGGGAGGGCCGGCCCCGACGGCGGCCACAGCAGCAGCGGGCTCGAGGCGGGGGTCGCCCCCCGCCGCCCGCAGCCGAGGCAGTCCCCCTGTCGTTGTCGGCGGAGGCCCTCAGCCACCACGACCGCGCCCAGGGCCCGCCCTTGCCCGTCCGGCCGGGGCAAGGCCCCGTCGGGGGTGCGGCAGGGCCACGCCCGAATCCCACGCCACCGCCCTTGGCCCGAGAGGGCGCCAGGGGCCGATGGGGGTAAGCCCGAGCCAACCCTTGTTCTAAGGAAGACGAGGCAGGTAAGCCAGGCCAGGCTAGGGCCCGCCGCCCTCGGCCTGAGAGGGCACGGGGGAGCCGAAGGGTAGGGAAAAGCCCAAGCCGTCCCCTGGCCAGCCAAGGAAGACGTGGCTGGCAGGCCAACCCAGGAGGCGCCGCCGCCACCGCAGCCCCCAGGCCCACAATCTCCTCTCCAACCCCCTAGGCTGAACGGCCTCGCTGGGCAGGCCGCCGCGCCGCCCGCCCGCTCAGGCCAGGCGGCGGCACGGGGGAACGGACCGAGTGGGAGACGCGCGGCCACCGCCGCCGCCGCCACACAGCAGGCCAAGGGTGGCGCTCGGCTCCGGCGGCCCGCGCTCCCAGCCCCGCCCGGCAGCCCGCCCCGCTACCCGCGGCCCCGCACCCAACCGCCTCTCCCTATAGTTGGCGGCGCAGGCCCGCAGCCAACACGACCAGAGACAGGGCCTTCCATCCGTCCGGCAGGAGCGGGAGCCTGGCGGGCGCTAGGGGGGACTGCCCCCGGCGGGGCGGTCGTGATGTGGGTTGCCTGGGGGGGGGGGGATAATGGAGGGGGCACCGAACCACCACTCGCCCCCCACCCAAACGTTCCTCTTGTAATGGGCGGGGCTCCTGTCGCGACGTGGCGACGTTGTTAATAGCACAATGTAATTCACGAAAAATGGTGTTCATTTTTTAAGAAAATCATCTGAATTATTGTGGTGCTTGTGGCAATTATTACTTTATTTCCGTACATCTGGCAACGAGTGCATTGTTGACGTGCATCTTCCCCAATTGTTGATCAACCGTTGTTCGGATTAATTGAATTCCAAATTCCACTTTCATGGTGCAATATGAAATAAGATTAAAACACATGAGTTTATTTGATTTATTTGAAATTATACATATACATATATATATATATATATATATATATATATATATATATATATATATATATATATATATATATATATATATATATATATATATATATATATAAAATCGGAGAAAGACCATTAGAGGGAAAATTCAGGAAAACCACTGCAAGCACGACATGTTGGTCACGTGTTCCTCGTCACTGTTTCCTCTGAATTTTCCTGAAAAAAAAAACGAGCTGTGATCATGGATTAACGACAACAGAGAAAACATAAACAAAAGTGACATTCCATTACTAGGAATAACAACAACAGCAAGAATAGATAATAATATCACTATCAACCATAATGGCATAATTGTTTATATTGATAATAATAACCGTAATGATTACAACTAATGGTTTCCTACTCTACTCACAGCCTCCGAAGCCTCCGCCAAAGCCTCCTCCGCCTGAAAAAAAATGTCAATTTTTCGTAAAATGTAAAATATTTTCAACAATGCAGCGTGAAGATGAGAATTTCTGCGAATATATATTTATTTTCATTATTACAAATGTGTATTTTAGTGTTTCATTAGATGTTTTGATTTTAGTTCGTTAGATAGTTTTTTCCCTTTATATAATAATGCGTTTTGGGGAAAAGATAATAAATAAATATGATTTTCAGCGTGCAGTCTGCATGTGGTCTTTGCGGGTTATGCAAGACTTTTTCCTCTCTCTAACGGACACAATAATCAAATCAAACAAAGACGTGCGAGTACACACACACACACACACACACACACACACACACACACACACACACACACACACATATATATATATATATATATATATATATATATATATATATATATATATATATATATATATATATGTACACACACACACACACACACACACACACACACACACACACACACACACACACACATATATATATATATATATATATATATATATATATATATATATATATATATATATATATATATATATATATATATATATATATATATGAACACACACACACACACACACACACGCACCTACACACACACACACGCACACACACACACACACACATATATATATATATATATATATATATATATATATATATACATATATATATATATGTGTGTGTGTGTGTGTGTGTGTGTGTGTGTGTGTGTGTGTGTGTGTGTGTGTGTGTGTGTGTGTGTGTGTAAATCAGGTAAACTAACACATAGAAGGAAATTCCACTCCATACATGTCAATCATAACCACTGCCGATGATTGCAAAAATATTGCAAATGCAAGCCAGAGAAGAAGGCTGCAGGCCAGCGCCAGAGGAACCGCTATGAGGAGGAGAAATGAGGGAGTGCTTCCGCCGGATGAAGCGGGCCGTCAGGGAGTCTTCCACACGCCATCTCCCTCGGAGTACTCACCTCCCAGTCCTCCACCGCCTCCGAAGCCTCCGCCGAAGCCTCCACCGCCATGACCTCCATGGTGACCTCCGTTGCCTTCTCCATGACCGCCATGGTGACCTCCGCCGCCACAGCAAGCCAGGGACTTGGCGCCGACGAAGGCGACGGCGAGAGCCAGGAGGAGGACGAGGGCGAGGAACCGCATCTGAAGGGAGCGTCGAGGGAGAAGGACCCTGAGGAGCTTGGCCTTTTCGGGAAGCATTTTTACTACTACAACTATTATTATTGTTACAGTCATTATTATTATTATTATTATTACTACTACCACTACTATAACTGCTATAATTGTTACTGTTAGTACCATAACTGCTACTGTTCTCATCATCACCATCATTATTATAATCTATTTCAGAACTATTACCAATTACTATTATTCTGACATAATGCCATTATGACATCGTCGAACGTAAAAGCAGTTATTAAGATGAGGCTTCCCGATGCCTGTCGTTTTACATGTTAGCTCAGCATTTTTCTCAAATGATGTAAATTGAATTTCGATGTTAATCAAATCACGCACATCAGCGCACAAGCGGAATTGACTGAAATGCAAAATGTAAACAAAACAAAGGCAGATGACTCCAACTCCACACCTGACACGTGGCAAAGGGTCTCAGATTTCCCAGGCTTCTTACCGTGGTCTTCGTGAGCTCCTGGACTGCCGAATCTTGAGGACCGAAGGGCTTATATGTTCCCTTTGCGCCCCTACTCCTTCTGCTCCCCTCCCCCCCTTGAAATCTTGACCCCTGACCTTTATCCTGCTTGGGATGACGCCTAACCCATCGACCGAACCTTGAAGGATAATGCTAATCATGTGTGCAAACCCAATCAGAGACGTCAGTTCCCGACCCGCTGCAAGGCCTTGGCTTTGACTTCGTCATCGAGCTCCTGGATTAAACAAACAGCTGATCTTGAAACAGACACATCTGTTGGCGGCCGTCCCGTTGCTTTGGCATCCGCGAGTAATCCCAGAACAAAGATTTCATCCCTTTTCGGGAATTTCAGCCTTCGGACAAGGTCACGTCCGTATGTCTCTTTTGCCTTGAGGAGGACAGGGTGCCTTGAGGAGGCAGAGCAGCGGCTTATAAGAGCACTGATGAGGTCCTGGGGATCAGGTGTGCAGCTCCCTGTCTTAGGAACTCGAAGTAAGGAAACTGTGGGTGTGTATGTATGTATATATATATATATATATATATATATATATATATATATATATATATATATATATATATATATATATATATATATGTACACACACACACACACACACACACACACACTCACACACACACACACACACACACACACATATATATATATATATATATATATATATATATATATATATATATATATATATATATATATATATATATATGTATATACATATATATATATATATATATATATATATATATATATATATATATATCTATATATATATATATATATATATATATATATGCAGTATATAATATTCACACATTCATACACACATAAACGCATCTATGTTCATTTGCAATATTTATGCGCATGTATATACATACATACATACATACATACATATATATATATATATATATATATATATATATATATATATATATATATATATATGTATATATATATATATATATATATACACACACATATTATGTATATACACACACACACACACACACTATGTATACACACACACACACACACACACTATGTATACACACACACACACACACACACTATGTATACACACACACACACACATATATGTGTGTGTGTGTGTATACATAGTGTATATATATATATATATATATATATATATATATATATATATATATATATATATATATATATATATATATATATATATATATATATATATATATATATATATATATATATACATACATACATATATATATATATATATATATATATATATATATATATATATATATATATATATATATATATATATATATAATTTTTGTCTTAAAAATATGCATCAATGAGGCCTGAACCCCGGTGCTCCCCCAACGGCGTGTAGTGATCTGCTACACTGTACACCCACAGATCACTCCAGGAGGTAATACAATCATTGAAATATCCTTTCTCACCTCCGACATCTCCCACAGGCAAATCAAATAAAAACTGAGGAACTCAAGGTGGCAACATTGTACCTGGTGCGACCCGCGAGGTGGCGTTAAAATGCCCTGCAATTCCCAGGTGGTTTGTGGGGTTGCTTTGAGAACCACGCCCATTTGACCAATGGCAAGAACTCTATTGCGTGGCTCCTTCTCCGAGAACAGAAAGCAACTGCAGGCCTAAAGAAAAGGGCGTTTATCTCGCGGAGTGAGGAGGATGCCGCGCACTCGCCACTATTGCCATTCCGCTGCCCAATATTTTTATTATTATTATTATTATTATTATTATTTTTTTACCAAATAAATTATTTTCTTATGTTGTTATTGTATTATGTGTATACCCCGAAGATGATTCTTTCATACATTCTTTTTTAAAGAGCAAAAGGTCAACTTGGTTCTTACAAATACCTATTAAATCTTAATTATTTTACTTTTTTCTTAACATTTTATTCAAGTGGTCTATTAATTACTCCAAGTGATTTCAACATTGGTTCTTTTTATACAATTATTTTAATTACTTTTTATGGATTATCATTTGAATTTATTTTACTATTTTCATTAAGATTTATATTTTCACACCAGTTTTAAGATTTGTTTTATCAGTTTTAATTATAAAAGAGAACCAACTTCTCACATTGTTTCCCGCCCACAATTAACAAGGGAAGTGCAGACAAGGTCAGGGGGGATTCTTGCCGGTGGTCTGCTAGCAGAAAGACGGTCTGTGGAACCCCGGAATGGGCTTCCACCTGTCTTAAGAGCAGCTAAGTGGTCGTGAGGATATTTTAAACATAAGGTAGTAAGAGTAATTGGCCAGACTATTTATTCGACCAAGTGACCTCGTGATTAGTGCATTTTTTAATTATCATCTTCGGGCTTTTTATTGTATGTTTTACTGTGCTCGTGTTTTATGTTCATATTTTAATGTATTTAAGTGTTTTCTATTTTATCGTTTGTTTTATTCTAGTTCGTTTTACCGATTTATTTTAATGTTTTAAGTTCATTTTGCTATCTTTCCTTTTATTGTATTGTATTTTGCCTCATTTTGTGATTGGTTTTAATACCTTCGTTTCGTTTTATGTCTGTTCTGTTTTACTACTTTGTTTTATTGTTTTATCGGTTTGATCCCGAAATAAATAACTATTGAAGTATGTTTCGTTTTATCAACGCCCGAACTTGATTGTTGGAAAAGGATACCAAGAAGGGTAGTAACAGCCCATTTCCCTCCAGTGATATGTCTTATTTCTTCTTTTTTTTATTCATTATATCAATGTGGTGATCTTGATTGCGTTGGAGGACTCTCTCCCCGCACACGCCTCTCCTCGGCTCATATCACGCGTACCAACCTTTGTGATCTCGCACCATACATATACACCTCACACGCATACAACATTTACACACTTTCGCTCCTTTCCCCACATCCGTCTTCCACATTATCATTCTTTTCACATATACACTACGTTCTCATACGTTAATTAAATGGGTGGTGGCAGTGGCTACTTTTCCACATTCTTGCGAGACATAATTGTATAAGGTATTTGCTACACCGGCCGGCCGGGACAGACGGGCTGCCAAGGCAGTGGGGTATAGGCTCACATCTGTCAAGGCTGCTCACCCACACACACGCCTGCTTCCGGCAATCCCGCTCCGCACCCTTGAGCTGTGCAAAGCTAAAGGCCACCACGCCTTTGCTCACCGCCTCTCCGCCTTCTCCTCCTCCTCCCCCTCTTTCCTTCGCTCTCCGTCGCAGCAACGGCTCGGCCCTGAAAAATGCCCTGCAGACCCTACAGAACTCATGGGCAGTGCCGGTACACCAATCGTGCACTCACAAACACCCACACCCTTTTACACTTACAAATATCTACTACATTTGACGCTCACACTTGCCCGGCCCCACTCTACTCCTGGAGACCGTGCACCAACGTCCCCCGCGGCCAGGGGTCCTGCATGAGGAGGTGCTCCCTTTTCCATCCTTCCTTCCTTCTCTCGTTCTCTCCCTCTTTCCTTCGTCACCCGGAAGGCAAAGTAAAAACGAAAATAAAAGAATTTTCCTCAAAGTAACATACCTATGCGCGCCCCTCAGCCGCCACCGGGGCGACGTCGTGGAAGCAGTGCCACCCCCGCTCTCGCTTGCCGAGAGGATGGCGCTCTCCCTCTCTTTCCCTTCTCCCTTGCAGGATGGGGGAGAGCGAGAGAGACATTAGACCCATTCCTTCCTTACCTTGCCACGGCAAAGGCCAGCCAAGCCAAACACCCACACCCACACTCGCACATACACACACAACCGCACACACACGTGTACACACACAACCGCACACACTCAGACAGCAGTGCGGCTTGCTGCTGCAACTGCTGCTGCTACTGCTGCTGCTGTTACTACCTCCTCCTCCTCCCCCTTCTTCTTTTTCTTCTTCTTCTTGAACTTCTTCTTCTTGAAGCAGAACTCCTCCTCCTCCTCCCTATTTTCCTCGCTCCCCGATACTCCCCCTCCAGGAAGAGGCCAGGGAGGAGGAGGAGGAGGAGGATGGGACGGAGAAGAAGAAGAAGGGGTTGAGGAGGGCTTGAACAACAACAACAAAACCATCCGACCGTAGGGGACGAGTCTCACTTAATCACAGGAAAAGAGGAGCCTGCTCTAACCGGTACAACACCCCAGTCGTATGCAGACGGTTCGGTACGGCACACCGGACGTGGTTTGCTCTGTATCGAGGAAGCTGGTGTCCAAAGGGAGGCCCCCCTTCAAGCTCCGGGGCGGCGGCCCACCGCCCCCCTTGGGAGGGAGCGGTTTGGCGGGCCGTTGACTGGGCCTCGACCCCCTTCGACCGTCAGAAA
>NC_091576.1:3454677-3467177 GCF_042767895.1 Penaeus vannamei
AGATCCCGGGTGTGCACACCCTTGCGGCGAGAAAGGAAGAAACCCCCGGCAATCCCACGCCCCTCCTCCTGCGGAGCCCACGGGTGAGGCAGGTTGAAAAGGAGACTGGGCCAGCGAGGGTACCTCCCCACCCCCTTGCCACGGGCTTGGCTCGCTCGCCTCCTGCCGGCTCCCGTTTGTGCTTGCTTGCTTGCTTGCTTGCCTCCGGAGCCGAGCCTTGCAGCGCGAGTTGCGGCCAGGGCCCCGTTGCGTGTGGTGTTTTTTTGGGGGGGTTGGAGTCGTATGTAGTTTTGTCTGCGGCCCGTTGCTGCGACGGAGAGCGGAGGAAAGAGGAGGAGGAGGAGAAGGCGGAGAGGCGGTGAGCAAAGGCGTGGTGGCCTTTAGCTTTGCACAGCTCGAGGGTGCGGAGCGGGATTGCCGGAAGCAGGCGTGTGTGTGGGTGAGCAGCCTTGACAGCTGTGAGCCTGTGCCCCACTGCCTTGGCAGCCCGCCTGTCCCGGCCGGCCGGCTGGCCTGCCTGCGCCGCGCCCCTCTCCCCCCCTCCCCCTCCCCCCTCTGTCCTCCTCGTCACTGCACGATGGCGATAGAGAGAAAAAGGGCTCGCGCCCGGGAGGGAGCTCGCCGCGGCCGTTGTTCGTCGTTGGGCGTTTCCGGGGGGGTTTTGCCATGTGAAAAGCCAAAGTAACAATAACCGGAGAGGTCGAGAGAGAAGTGAGAGGAAGAAGGCAGGCAGGAAGGAAAGACCGCAGCGGAAGAGCGGCGGCGGCGGCAGCGCCCCCCGCTCGAGAAAGCTGATATCGTCTCCCTCCTTCTTCTTCTTCTTCTTCCTCCATGTCCTCCTCCTCCTAATGCTGTTCATATGACGACGACCACGCTAGTGTGCGTTGTTGCTTCTACCTGCTTGATCCTGCCAGTAGTCATATGCTTGTCTCAAAGATTAAGCCATGCATGTGTAAGTACAGGCCGACTTAAGGCCAAACCGCGGACGGCTCATTAAATCAGATATAACTCATTGGATCTCTGCTGAACCGCAATACTTGGATAACTGTGGAATTTTCAGGGGGATATTTGTCATTATCTTAACATCTTTGTGAAAAATAGTTCAAATAAATATCATAATAATTTTGGCTTCAAAGAATGATGTTAAAAAGTTGCTTAAAACGACATTCATTTTGATATTTCATTTGATCACTTTCTATGAGGTCATCCAAAAGCATCGTAACTATTATTATTTTATTTGCCAATTCCACGTTTCATAATTGATAATGGTTGATGATAAGTCAGACAATTAGATCAAATGCATCACTTGAAACTCAGTAATAATAGATTTTCATCCAGCCACATTTTCTTCTCTATAGGGTCTTCGAAAATAAGTGACTATCGCATTTTTTTTTCTTATAATTTGTATCATATGGCACGGATCAAGTCAATTTGATCTTGTATTTTAGACGGAAGAAAATTAACTAATGATTACTGATTCACTATTTCATCGTTTTTCTTATGTGTATACGTACCATATTCTTTTGTGAGGAATCAGATCCGTACCTGACTCAAAAATTATGAAATAGTGAATCAGTAAGCATTAGACCATTTTCTTCCGTCCAAAATACACACATTGACTTGATCCGTAGCATACAATACAAATTAAAAGAAGAAATGCGACAGTCACTTATTTTCAAAGACACTATAGAGAAGAAAATGAGGCTGAATGAAAAATACATTGTTATTGAGTCTCGAAAGACGTATTTGACCTTATATGGGAGATCGCCAACTTCGGGGCAACTTGGGCAGGATTGAACTCGCCTCCGGTTGCCCATTCCGAGCGATCTCCTTGCTTGTTGCCTTTGACGATGACGAAGCGAAAAGTGGGACGCAGAGAGTAACGTCAGCCGAAAATGCGTTAAATATTATTCATTTGTGCAGAGAGGATTTACCGAGTGTAATTTGCGCGGAAATGGTGGGACTCGACATCTCATTAGATATCGAGTGAAATATGGATAACATCCGGGTATGACGTACGCAAAGTTGGTTTAAAGTGTAGGAAAGTTGAATTTCGATTGATTAATTAAACGATTAATGTATGGCTCTCATGACGGCCTTTGGGGTGGTGACACTGTCAGCGTCATACGAATGCTTTTAGGATAAATCTGTGACAGTAGGACCGAGTCTGACAACATCAAATTATTCTTATCAAAGGCAATGTGTCCAGTGACTCTGCCTGTGCATAAATTTTCGTAAATACATTTATCCTCTTAATGAAGTTTACACCCTCGTGACTTATCCTTATATACTGTTGAAGGTAAAAGAAGAAATCAGATTGAAAAAAAAAACAAATTTTCAGAAAAGCTTTATTTGTCATGCTGGCAAACGGAAGTCGCTGCTGAATCAACCTGATAATAAAAAGAAAATAGTTTAGGTTTTCTTTAAATAATCGTTTTATTAGAGTGTGATTGTATGCAGACTAATAAAAGGGGATTTTTGTTGACAGTAAATATTATAGACAAGAAACTGTCAATTAATTAATTTTTAAAATATTTATATGAACAGTATATGAAAAAGTACTTTCTTACCATGATGACCGTGATGCCCTCCATGATGGCCTCCGTGGTGACCCCCGTGGTGACCTCCGTGGTGACCCCCGTGGTGACCCCCGTGGTGACCTCCGTGGTGACCCCCGTGGTGACCTCCGTGGTGACCCCCGTGGTGACCTCCGTGGTGACCTCCGCCGAAGCAGCAAGGCAAGGTCTTGGCGGCGGCGAAGGCAAAGGCGAGAGCCAGCAGGAGAAGCAGGGCGAGGAACCGCATCTGCAGCAGACGCGGAAGCAGTCAGGGCGGGGCGATGAGGCCGAGGGACGTGTGGCGAGCCGAGCGGCCGTTCGGGCGGCGCCGTTGAGGCGCACCGGGGTTCAGGCCTCATTGGGGCATATTTTATGACAAAAATGATATATATATACACATACACACACAAATATATGTGTGTGTGTGTATACATAGTGTGTGTGTATGTGTGTATACATAGTGTGTGTATGTGTGTATACATAGTGTGTGTGTGTGTATACATAGTGTGTATGTGTGTATACATAGTGTGTGTATGTGTGTATACATAGTGTGTGTGTGTGTATGTGTGTATACATAGTGTGTGTGTGTATACATAGTGTGTATGTGTGTATACATAGTGTGTATGTGTGTATACATAGTGTGTGTGTGTGTGTATGTGTGTATACATAGTGTGTGTGTGTGTGTATTTGTGTATACATAGTGTGTGAGTGTGTATACATGGTGTGTGTATATGTGTATACATAGTGTGTGTGTGTGTGTGTATGCGTGTATACATAGTGTGTGTGTGTGTGTATGTGCGTATACATAGTGTGTGTGTGTGTGTGTATGTGTGTATACATAGTGTGTGTGTATGTGTGTAGACAATATATATATATATATATATATATATATATATATATATATATATATATATATATATATATATATATATATATATATATATATATATATATATATAGTAAATATTGCAAATGAGCATATATATATGTATGTATATATATACTGTATATATATATATATATATATATATATATATATATATATATATATATATATATATATATATATATATATATATATATATATATATATATATATATATATATATATATATATTTATGTATATGTATGTGTGTGTGTGTGTGTGTGTGTGTTTGTGTGTGTGCGTGTATACATACACACACACACCCACAGTTTCCTTACTTTGAGTTCCGAAGACAGGGAGCTGCACACCTGATCCCCAGGACCTCATCAATGCTCTTATAAGCCGCTGCTCTGCCTCCTCAAGGCACCCTGTCCTCCTCAAGGCAAAAGGGACATACGGACGTGACCTTGTCCGAAGGCTGAAATTCCCGAAAAGGGATGAAATCTTTGTTCTGGGATTCCACGCGGATGCCAAAGCAACGGGACGGCCGCCAGCAGATGTGTTTGTTTCAGGATCAGCTGTTTGTTTAATCCAGGAGCTCGATGACGAAGTCGAAGCCAAGGCCTTGCAACGGGTCGGGAACGGACGTCTCTGATTGGGTTTGCACACATGATTAGCATTATCCTTCAAGGTTCGGTCGATGGGTTAGGCGTCATCCCAAGCAGGATAAAGGTCAGGGGTCAAGATTTCAAGACCGGGGGGGGGGGGGGGCGGAGAAGGAGTAGGGGCGCAAAGGGAACATATAAGCCCTTCGGTCCTCAAGATTCGGCAGTCCAGGAGCTCACGAAGACCACGGTAAGAAGCCTGGGGAATCTGAGACCCATTGCCACGTGTCAGCTGTGGCGTTGGAGTCATCTGCCTTTGTTTTGTTGTACATTTTGCTTTTCAGTCAATTCCGCTTGTGCGCTGATGTGCGTGATTTGATTAACATCGAAATTCAATTTACATCATCTAAGAAAAAATGCTGAGCTAACATGTAAAACGACAGGCATCGGGAAGTTTCATCTTCATAACTGCTTTTACGTTCGACGATGACATAATGACATTATATCAGTATTATAGTAATTGAAACAGTACTGAAATAGATGATAATAATGATGGTGATGATGAGAACAGTAGCAGTTATGGTACTAATATAACAATTATAGCAGTTATAGTAGTGATAGCAGTAATAATAATAAAAATAACATTAACAATAGTACTAGTAGTAGTACTGATAAGAACAATAATCGAAGTAATAATTGGTAATAATGAAAATGATTTTGACTATATCCTTAATAAATGAATTAACTAATTGCAAAAAATGCTTCCCGAAAAGGCCAAGCTCCTCAGGGTCCTTCTCCCTCGACGCTCCCTTCAGATGCGGTTCCTCGCCCTCGTCCTCCTCCTGGCTCTCGCCGTCGCCTTCGTCGGCGCCAAGTCCTTGGCCTGCTGTGGCGGCGGAGGTCACCACGGCGGTCACGGAGGAGGCAACTGAGGTCACCATGGAGGTCATGCCGGTGGAGGCTTAGGCGGAGGCTTCGGAGGCGGTGGAGGACTGGGAGGGGGGTACTCCGAGGGAGATGGCGTGTGGAAGACTCCTTGAACTCCTGCTTCAGGCGGCGGAAGCACTCCCTCCTTTCTCCTCCTCATAGCGGTTCCTCTGGCGCTGGCCTGCAGCCTTCTTCTCTGGCTTGCATTTGCAATATTTTTGCAATCATCGGCATTGGTTATGATTGACATGTATGGAGTGGAATTTCCTTCTACGTGTTAGAGTACCTGATTTACACACACACACACACACACACACACACACACACACACACACACACATATATATATATATATGTGTGTGTGTGTGTGTGTGTGTGTGTGTGTGTGTGTGTGTGTGTGTGTGTGTGTGTGTGTGTGTGTACTCGCACGTCTTTGTTTGATTTGATTATTGTGTCCGTTAGAGAGAGGAAAAAGTCTTGCATAACCCGCAAAGACCACATGCAGACTGCACGCTGAAAATCATATTTATTTATTATTTTTTCCCCAAAACGCATTATTATATAAAGGGAAAAAACTATCTAACGAACCAAAATGAAAACATCTAATGAAACACTAAAATACACATTTGTAATAATGAAAATAAATATATATTCGCAGAAATTCTCATCTTCACGCTGCATTGTTGAAAATATTTTACATTTTACGAGAAATTGACATTTTTTTCAGGCGGAGGAGGCTTTGGCGGAGGCTTCGGAGGCTGTGAGTAGAGTAGGAAACCATTAGTTGTAATCATTACGGTTGTTATTATCAATATAATCAATTATGCCATTATGGTTGATAGTGATATTATTATCTATTCTTGCTGTTGTTGTTATTCCTAGTAATGGAATGTCACTTTTGTTTATGTTATCTCTGTTGTCGTTAATCCATGATCACAGCTCGTTTTTTCAGGAAACTTCAGAGGAAACAGTGACGAGGAACACGTGACCAACATGTCGTGCTTGCAGTGGTTTTCCTGAATTTTCCCTCTAATGGTCTTTCTCCGATTATATATATATATATATATATATATATATATATATATATATATATATATATATATATATATATATATATATATATATCACTTCAAATAAATCAAATAAACTCATGTGTTTTTAATCTTATTTCATATTGCACCATGAAAGTGGAATTTGGAATTAAATTAATCCGAACAACGGTTGATCAACAATTGTGGAAGATGCACGTCAACAATGTACTCGTTGCCAGATGTACGGAAATAAAGTAATAATTGCCACAAGCACCACAATAATTCAGATGATTTTCTTAAAAAATGAAGACCATTTTTCGTGAATTACATTGTGCTATTAACAACGTCGCCACGTCGCGACAGGAGCCCCGCCCATTACAAGAGGAACGTTTGGGTGGGGGGCGAGTGGTGGTTCGGTGCCCCCACCATTATCCCCCCCCCCCCCGGCAACCCACATCACGACCGCCCCGCCGGGGGTGGTCCCCCCTAGCACCCGCCAGGCTCCCGCTCCTGCCGGACGGATGGAAGGCCCTGTCTCTGGTCGTGTTGGTTGCGGGCCTGCGCCGCCAACTATAGGGAGAGGCGGTTGGGTGCGGGGCCGCGGGTAGCGGAGCGGGCTGCCGGGCGGGGCTGGGAGCGCGGGCCGCCGGAGCCGAGCGCCACCCTTGGCCTGCTGTGTGGCGGCGGCGGCGGCGGCCGCGCGTCTCCCACTCGGTCCGTTCCCCCGTGCCGCCGCCTGGCCTGAGCGGGCGGGCGGCGCGGCGGCCTGCCCAGCGAGGCCGTTCAGCCTAGAGGGGTGGAGAGGAGATTGTGGGCCTGGGGGCTGCGGTGGCGGCGGCGCCTCCTGGGTTGGCCTGCCAGCCACGTCTTCCTTGGCTGGCCAGGGGACGGCTAGGGCTTTTCCCTACCCCTTCGGCCCCCCCGTGCTCTATCAGGCCGAGGGCGGCGGGCCCTGGCCTGGCCTGGCCTGCCTGCCTCGTCTTCCTTAGAACAGGGGTTGGCTCGGGCTTACCCCCATCGGCCCCTGGCGCCCTCTCGGGTCAAGGGCGGTGGCGTGGGATTCGGGCGTGGCCCTGCCGCACCCCCGACGAGGCGTTGCCCCAGCCGGACGGGCAAGGGCGGGCCCTGGGCGCGGTCGTGGTGGCTGAGGGCCTGCGCCGACAACGACAGGGGGACTGCCTCGGCTGCGGGCGGCGGGGGGCGACCCCCGCCTCGAGCCCGCTGCTGCTGCGGCCGCCGTCGGAGCCGGCCCTCCCGCCCCCTGTTTGGCGGCTTGGGCTTCCTTTCCCCTTTCCCCTTCGTCCCTCGCGCCCTCTCGGGCCGAGGGCGGCGGGCCGGTGGCTGCACCTGCCTGTCAGTCTGCCTCGTCTTCCTCGGGCAGGGGCTGGCTGGGCTTTCCCCCTTCGGCCCCCTGCGCCCTCGCGGGCCGTGGGCGGCGGCGTAGGGGACGGGCGCGGCCCTGCCGGGATCGCCCACCGAAGGGGCCGTTTTTCCCTGGCTGGCGGCCGAAGGCGGGCCCTGGGCGCGGTCGTGGTGGCTGAGGGCCTGCGCCGACAACTATAGGGGGGGCCACCTTCGGCTGCGGGCGGGCGGGTGGCGAGCCCCGCGTCGAGCTCGCCGTCGAGACCGGGCGGGAGCCTTGCGCGGGCGGTGCGGTGGCCCCCTGCTGGTTGGGCCTCGCCCCCTGCGCCCTCTCGAGCCGGGGGCGGAGGCGGCGGGCGCGGGCGTGGCCCCCGCCGCTGCGAGGAAGCCCCTGCCTCTCCGGCTCCCGTCCCCGAAAGCGGGGCAGGCTTTGGGGGGTCCTGACTGCCGGAGCCGTCGGAGGGGCTGCCTTCCGTGGCCCCCGGGGCCGAGCGGCCCCTGCCCGCGGTCGTGTGGGCTGAGGGCCCGTGCCGACAACTATAGGGGGACCACCTTCAGCGGCTGCAGGCGGATGGGCGGCGAGCTCGCCGTCGGGGCCGGTCGGGGGCCTTGCGCGGGCGGTGCGGGGGCCGCCTGCTGGTTGGGCCTCGCCCCCCGAGCGGGCGGCTTGGGCTCTCCTGCCCCCGGCGCTCTCTCGGGCCGAGGGCCGAGGGCGGAGCCGAGGGCCGAGGGCGGAGCCGGAGGCGGCGGCCGTGGCCCCCGCCACCTCGAGGAATCCCCTGCCTCTCCGACTCCCCTCCCCGAAAGCGGGGCAGGTTTTGGGGGGGTCCTGGCTGCCGGGGCCGTCGGAGGGGCTGCCTTCCCTGGCCCCCGGGGCCGAGCGGCCCCTGCCCCGCGGTCGTGTGGGCTGAGTCGGTCCGCGCCGACAACTACAGGGTGGTCCACCTTCATTTGGGTGTCGGCGGGCGGCAGCGGCAAGCCGTGGCCGCGGCGGTCCCCGCTGCCCTGGCCCGCCAACGCGCGGCCCTCTCCCCACCCCCTGCCGAGCGTGCTGGGCTGGGCTGGAACGCGGCGAGGCGGGCGCGGGTCCCCCTCGGGGCCGGCCGGCGAGCGTGGCGGGCGGGGGCAAGAGGCGGTGCAGCGGGGTTGGCGGCTGGGGGCCCGTTGCTCCCCGCCCTCCACCCGCGAGAAAGTGAGGCGTTTACCGGGGCGTGGGTGGTGGGGCGTGCGGAGGGCGTCCTCTCCCTGGGCGTGGCGCAGGAGGAGGCCCTGTTTGCGGTCGTGTTGGCTGAGGGACCGCGCCGACAACTATAGGGGGACACCCATGGCCGCATCTCTTCCCTCCCTCACCGTTGCGGCGCTCTCCCTGCTCCTTTCCCCTTCTGTCCCTTGCTGCTCTGCTCTTTTCTCCCTGTTCTTACGTCCGGGGGTGTGTGGTGTCTTTTGGGGGTTTGGGCGCCGTCCTGTGCTCTTGGTAAGCTCGGGCGTCGGTCCCTTCCTCGAATTTCCATCCCCCCCACCCCGAACCTGGCACAGCAAAGGTCGCGGGCTCGCGCCACGATGCCGACCGGGGGCCGCCGGGGTAACCAGTCCCCGTGCCACCACCGCCAGTGTCGGCTCTGGTCCTGCCCTTCACACAGGCGACCGCCCCTCTCTTGACGTTCGGAATGGTTTCCGAGTGCCGCCCCCCTTTTGCGGCCTTCACCTCGCGACGGCTGAGCCCCCTGCGGTTCTTCTCCCCTCGGCCACGTTTCGCCGGTAGCGCGGAGTTAGATCCCGGGTGTGCACACCCTTGCGGCGAGAAAGGAAGAAAACCCCGGCAATCCCACGCCCCTCCTCCTGCGGAGCCCACGGGTGAGGCAGGTTGAAAAGGAGACTGGGCCAGCGAGGGTACCTCCCCTCCCCCTTGCCACGGGCTTGGCTCGCTCGCCTCCTGCCGGCTCCCATTTGTGCTTGCTTGCTTGCTTGCCTCCGGAGCCGAGCCTTGCAGCGCGAGTTGCGGCCAGGGCCCCGTTGCGTGTGGTGTTTTTTTGGGGGGGTTGGAGTCGTATGTAGTTTTGTCTGTGGCCCGTTGCTGCGACGGAGAGCGGAGGAAAGAGGAGGAGGAGGAGAAGGCGGAGAGGCGGTGAGCAAAGGCGTGGTGGCCTTTAGCTTTGCACAGCTCGAGGGTGCGGAGCGGGATTGCCGGAAGCAGGCGTGTGTGTGGGTGAGCAGCCTTGACAGATGTGAGCCTGTGCCCCACTGCCTTGGCAGCCCGCCTGTCCCGGCCGGCCGGCTGGCCTGCCTGCGCCGCGCCCCTCCCCATCCCCCCTCTGTCCTCCTCGTCACTGCACGATGGCGATAGAGAGAAAAAGGGCACGCACCCGGGAGGGAGCTCGCCGCGGCCGTTGTTCGTCGTTGGGCGTTTCCGGGGGGGGTTTTCCCATGTGAAAACCCAAAGTAACAATAACCGGAGAGGTCGAGAGAGAAGTGAGAGGAAGAAGGCAGGCAGGAAGGAAAGACCGCAGCGGAAGAGCGGCGGCGGCGGCAGCGCCCCCCGCTCGAGAAAGCTGATATCGTCTCCCTCCTCCTCCTTCTTCTTCTTCTTCCTCCATGTCCTCCTCCTCCTAATGTTGTTCATATGACGACGACGACCACGCTAGTGTGCGTTGTCGCTTCTACCTGGTTGATCCTGCCAGTAGTCATATGCTTGTCTCAAAGATTAAGCCATGCATGTGTAAGTACAGGCCGACTTAAGGCGAAACCGCGGACGGCTCATTAAATCAGATAGAACTCATTGGATCTCAGCTCAACCGCAATACTTGGATAACTGTGGAATTTTCAGAGGGATATTTGTCATTATCTTAACATCTTTGTGAAAAATAGTTCAAATAAATATAATAATTTTGGCTTCAAAGAATGATTTTGAAAAGTTGCTTAAAACGACTTCCTTCTGAGATTTCATTGGATCACTTTCTATGAGGTCATCAAATCTTCACTGAAGAGTTTACATTTTTTTCCCTACAAGATATTTCTACTAGAGGTAAGGCCAACAATATGACTGGATTTGCAGTAATAAAATCTGGTTCTCAATCAAAGATGACAAGTGCATGGACATGAACGTACACATATAGTTATCAAAGAGAGCGCATTTAAACGGTAAACGAAGAATGAAATTTCGTTATATTTACACACACACACACACACACACACACACACACACACACACACACACACACACACACACACACACACACACATATATATATATATATATATATATATATATATATATATATATATATATATATGTGTGTGTGTGTGTGTGTGTGTGTGTGTATGTGTATGTGTATATATATATATATATATATATATATATATATATATATATATATATATATATATATATATATATATATATATATATATATATATATATATATATAAGACAAAACGGGAGAAACAAAAATCCTAGAGCATCGTAACTATTTATTTATTTTTTATTTTTTATTTATTTATTTATTTATTTTTTCTCTCTTTTTTTAACCAATTCCACGTTTCATAATTGATAATGGTTGATGATAAGTCAGAAAATTAGATCAAATGCATCACTTGAAACTCAGTAATAATAGATTTTCATCCAGCCACATTTTCTTCTCTATAGGGTCTTCGAAAATAAGTGACTATCGCATTTTTTTTTCTTATAATTTGTATCATATGGCACGGATCAAATCAATGTGATCTTGTATTTTAACGAAAGAAAATAAACTAATGCTTACTGATTCACTATTTCATCTTTTTTTCTTATGTGTATACGAACCATATTCTCTTATGATCCGTACCTGACTCAAAAATTATGAAATAGTGAATCAGTAAGTATTAGACCATTTTCTTCCGTCTAAAATACCCACATTGACTTGATCCGTAGCATAAAATACAAATCAAGAAGGAAAAATCCGACAGCCACTTGTTTTCAAAGATACTATAAAGCAGGAAATGAGACTGAACGAGAAATACATTATTATCGAGTTTCGAAAGACGTATTTGACCTAATATGGGAGATCGCCAACTTCGGGGCAACTTGGGCAGGATTGAACTCGCCTCCGGTTGCCCATTCCGAGCGATCTCCTTGCTTGTTGCCTTTGACGATGACGAAGCGAACAGTGGGACGCAGAGAGTAACGTCAGCCGAAAATGCGTTAAATATTATTCATTTGTGCAGAGAGGATTTACCGAGTGTAATTTGCGCGGAAATGGTGGGACTCGACATCTCATTAGATATCGAAGGAAATATGGATAACAACCGGGTATGACGTACGCAAAGTTGGTTTAAAGTGTAGGAAAGTTGAATTTCGATTAATTAATTAAACGATTAATGTATGGCTCTTATGACAGCCTTTGGGATGGTGACACTGTCAGCGTCATACGAATGCTTTCAGGATAAATCTGTGAGAGTAGGACCGAGTCTGACAACATCAAATTATTCTTATCAAAGGCAATGAGTCCAGTGACTCTACTTGTTCATAAATTTTCGTAAATACATTTATCCTCTTAATGAAGTTTACACCCTCGTGACTTGTCATTATACACTGTTGAAGGTGAAAGGAGAAATCAGATTGAAAACACAAACCAAATCTTCAGAAAAGTTTTATTTGTCATGCTGGCAAACGGAAGTCGCTGCTGAATCAACCTGACAATAGATCGAAAATAGTTTAGGTATTCTTTAAATAATCGTTTTATTAGAGTGTGATTGTATGCAGACTAATAAAAGGGGATGTTTGATGACAGTAAATATTATAGACAAGAAAACGTCAATGAATTGATTTTTAAAATATTCATTTGAACAGTATATGAAAAAGTATTCTTACCATGATGACCGTGATGCCCTCCATGATGGCCTCCGTGGTGACCCCCGTGGTGACCCCCGTGGTGACGGCGAAGGCAAAGGCCAGCAGGAGAAGCAGGGCGAGGAACCGCATCTGCAGCAGACGCGGAAGCAGACAGAGCGATGAGGCCGAGGGATCGTGTGGGGGAGGGAGGGCGGCGCCTGTAGCAAATACCTTATACAATTATGTCTCGCAAGAATGGAAAAGTAGCCACTGCCACCACCCATTTAATTAACGTATGGGAACGTAGTGTATATGTGAGAAGAATGATAGTGTGGAAGACGGAT
>NC_091576.1:3472177-3477795 GCF_042767895.1 Penaeus vannamei
AGGCCGAGGGCGGCGGGCCCTGGCCTGGCCTGGCCTGCCTGCCTCGTCTTCCTTAGAACAGGGGTTGGCTCGGGCTTACCCCCATCGGCCCCTGGCGCCCTCTCGGGCCAAGTGCGGTGGCCTGGGATTCGGGCGTGGCCCTGCCGCACCCCCGACGGGGCGTTGCCCCAGCCGGACGGGCAAGGGCGGGCCCTGGGCGCGGTCGTGGTGGCTGAGGGCCTGCGCCGACAACGACAGGGGGACTGCCTCGGCTGCGGGCGGCGGGGGGCGACCCCCGCCTCGAGCCCGCTGCTGCTGCGGCCGCCGTCGGGGCCGGCCCTCCCGCCCCCGGTTTGGTGGCTTGGGCTTCCTTTCCCCTTTCCCCTTCGTCCCCCGCGCCCTCTCGGGCCGAGGGCGGCGGGCCGGTGGCTTCACCTGCCTGTCAGTCTGCCTCGTCTTCCTCGGGCAGGGGCTGGCTGGGCTTTCCCCATTCGGCCCCCTGCGCCCTCGCGGGCCGTGGGCGGCGGCGTAGGGGACGGGCGCGGCCCTGCCGGGATCGCCCACCGAAGGGGCCATTTTTCCCTGGCTGGCGGCCGATGGCGGGCCCTGGGCGCGGTCGTGGTGGCTGAGGGCCTGCGCCGACAACTATAGGGGGGGCCACCTTCGGCTGCGGGCGGGCGGGAGGCGAGCCCCGCGTCGAATTCGCCGTCGGGACCGGGCGGGAGCCTTGCGCGGGCGGTGCGGTGGCCCCCTGCTGGTTGGGCCTCGCCCCCTGCGCCCTCTCGAGCCGGGGGCGGAGGCGGCGGGCGCGGGCGTGGCCCCCGCCGCTGCGAGGAAGCCCCTGCCTCTCCGGCTGCCGTCCCCGAAAGCGGGGCAGGCTTTATGGGGGTCCTGGCTGCCGGGGCCGTCGGAGGGGCTGCCTTCCCTGGCCCCCGGGGCCGAGCGGCCCCTGCCTCGCGGTCGTGTGGGCTGAGTCGGCCCGCGCCGACAACTACAGGGTGGTCCACCTTCATTTGGGTGTCGGCGGGCGGCGGCGGCGGCAAGCCGTGGCCGCGGCGGTCCCCGCTGCCCTGGCCCGCCAACGCGCGGCCCTCTCCCCACCCCTGCCGAGCGTGCTGGGCTGGGCTGGAACGCGGCGAGGCGGGCGCGGGTCCCCCTCGGGGCCGGAGCCGGCCGGAGCTGGCCGCCCTCGGGGCCGGCCAGCGAGCGTGGCGGGCGGGGGCAAGAGGCGGTGCAGCGGGGTTGGCGGTTGGGGGCCCGTTGCTCCCCGCCCTCCACCCGCGAGAAAGTGAGGCGCTTACCGGGGCGTGGGTGGTGGGGCGTGCGGAGGGCGTCCTCTCCCTGGGCGTGGCGCAGGAGGAGGCCCTGTTTGCGGTCGTGTTGGCTGAGGGACCGCGCCCACAACTATATGGGGACACCCATGGCCGCATCTCTTCCCTCCCTCACCGTTGCGGCGCTCTCCCTGCTCCTTTCCCCTTCTGTCCTTTGCTGCTCTGCTCTTTTCTCCCTGTTCTTACGTCCGAGGGTGTGTGGTGTCTTTTGGGGGTTTGGGCGCCGTCCTGTGCTCTTGGTAAGCTCGGGCGTCGGTCCCTTCCTCGAATTTCCCTCCCCCCCTCCCGAACCTGGCACAGCAAAGGTCGCGGGCTCGCGCCACGATGCCGACCGGGGGCCGCCGGGGTAACCAGTCCCCGTGCCACCCCCGCCAGTGTCGGCTGTGGTCCTGCCCTTCACACAGGCGACCGCCCCTCTCTTGACGTTCGGACTGGTTTCCGAGTGCCGCCCCACTTTTGCGGCCTTCCCCTCGCGACGGCTGAGCCCCTTGCGGTTCTTCTCCCCTCGGCCATGTTTCGCCGGTAGCGCGGAGTTAAATCCCGGGTGTGCACACCCTTGCGGCGAGAAAGGAAGAAACCCCCGGCAATCCCACGCCCCTCCTCCTGCGGAGCCCACGGGTGAGGCAGGTTGAAAATGAGACTGGGCCAGCGAGAGTACCTCCCCTCCCCCTAGCCACGGGCTTGGCTCGCTCGCCTCCTGCCGGCTCCCGTTTGTGTTTGCTTGCTTGCTTGCTTGCCTCCGGAGCCGAGCCTTGCAGCGCGAATTGCGGCCAGGGCCCCATTGCGTGTGGTGTTCTTTGGGGGGGTTGGAGTCGTATGTTGTTTTGTCTGCGGCCCGTTGCTGCGACGGAGAGCGGAGGAAACAGGAGAAGGAGGAGAAGGCGGAGAGGCGGTGAGCAAAGGCGTGGTGGCCTTTAGCTTTGCACAGCTAAAGGGTGCGGAGCGGGATTGCCGGAAGCAGGCGTGTGTGTGGGTGAGCAGCCTTGACAGCTGTGAGCCTGTGCCCCACTGCCTTGGCAGCCCGCCTGTCCCGGCCGGCCGGCTGGCCTGCCTGCGCCGCGCCCCTCTCCCCCCCTCTGTCCTCCTCGTCGCTGCACGACCACGATGGCGATAGAGAAAAAAAGGGGCTCGCGCCCGGGAGAGAGCTCGCCGCGGCCGTTGTTCTGGTCCGGCGACGCTGTCGTCTCCCTCCCCTGTGTGCGGCGCAGCCTGAGTCGAGAGAGAAACGACCCCCAACAACCAGACATCGAAAAAAGTGCGTTCCCCCCTTTATTTGAAATGCTCCCCCTCCTTCGTCCCCATTCCTTCCTGGTGTGGCTTCTGGCCGCAGCAGCGGGAGAGCGGGGCGAGAGTCGTCGTTGGGCGTTTCCGGGGGGGTTTTGCCATATGAAAAGCCAAAGTAACAATAACTGGGGAGGTCGAGAGAGAAGTGAGAGGAAGAAGGCAGGCAGGAAGGAAAGACCGCAGCGGAAGAGAGGCGGCGGCGGCAGTGTCCCCCGTAAGGGGGCAGCGCAGCCCATTGTGGCTGCTGCTGCCGCCCCCCGCTCGAGAAAGCTGCTATCGTCTCCCTCCTCCTCCTCCTTCTTCTTCTTCTTCCATGTCCTCCTCCTCCTAATGTTGTTCATATGACGACCACGCTAGTGTGCGTTGTTGCTTCTACCTGCTTGACCCTGCCAGTAGTCATATGCTTGTCTCAAAGATTAAGCCATGCATGTGTAAGTACAGGCCGACTTAAGGCGAAACCGCGGACGACTCATTAAATCAGATAGAACTCATTGGATCTCTGCTGAACCGCAATACTTGGATAACTGTGGAATTTTCAGAGGGATATTTGTGAAACATCTTTGTGAAAAATAGTTCAAATAAATATCATAATATATTTGGCTTCAAAGAATGATTTTGAAAAGTTGCGAAAAGAAAAGAAAAACGAAAGAAAAGAAAAGAAAAAAGAAAACGACATTCATTTTGATATTTCATTGGATCACTATCTATGAGGTCATCAAATCTTCACTGAAGAGTTTACATTTTTTTTTTTCCCTACAAGATATTTCTACTAGAGGTAAGGCCAACAATATGACTGGATTTGCAGTAATAAAATCTGGTTCTCAATCAAAGATAACAGGTTCATGGACATAAATGCACACATATAATAGTTATCAAAGAGAGCGCATTTGTACGGTAAATGAAGAATGAAATTTCCTTATATATTAGACAAAACGGGAGAAATTCAAAAATCCTAAAGCATCGTAACTTTTTTTTCTTTTCTTTTCTTTACCAATTCCACGTTTCATAATTGATAATGAGAATTAGATCAAATGCATCATTTCAAACTCAATAATAATAGATTTTCATCCAGCCACATTTTCTTCTCTATAGGGTCTTCGAAAATAAGTGACTATCGCATTTTTCTTCTAATTTGTATTACATGGCACGGATCAAGTCAATGTGATCTTGTATTTTAGAAAATGAACTAATGCTTACTGATTCACTATTTCATCGTTTTCCTTATGTGTATACGTACCATATTCTTTTGTGAGGAATCAGATCCGTACCTGACTCAAAAATTATGAAATAGTCAATCAGTAAGCATTAGACCATTTTCTTCCGTCCAAAATACCCACATTGACTTGATCCGTAGCATAAAATACAAATCAAGAAGGAAAAATCCGACAGCCACTTGTTTTCAAAGATACTATAAAGAAGGAAATGAGACTGAACGAAAAATACATTATTATTGTTTCGAAAGACGTATCTGACCTAATATGGGAGATCGCCAACTTCGGGGCAACTTGGGCAGGATTGAACTCGCCTCCGGTTGCCCATTCCGAGCGATCTCCTTGCTTGTTGCCTTTGACGATGACGAAGCGAAAAGTGGGACGCAGAGAGTAACGTCAGCCGAAAATGCGTTAAATATTATTCATTTGTGCAGAGAGGATTTACCGAGTGTAATTTGCGCGGAAATGGTGGGACTCGACATCTCATTAGATATCGAGTGAAATATGGATAACATCCGGGTATGACGTACGCAAAGTTGGTTTAAAGTGTAGGAAAGTTGAATTTCGATTGATGAATTAAACGATTAATGTATGGCTCTCATGACGGCCTTTGGGATAGTGACACTGTCAGCGTCATACGAATACTTTTAGGATAAATCTGTGACAGTAGGACCGAGTCTGACATCAAATTATTCTTATCAAAGGCAATTAGTCCAGTGACTCTACTTGTGCATAAATTTTCGTAAATACATTTATCCTTTTAATAAAGTTTACATCCTCGTGACTTGTCATTATACACTGTTGAAGGTGAAAGGAGAAATCAGATTGAAAACACAAACCAAATCTTCAGAAAAGTTTTATTTGTCATGCTGGCAAACGGAAGTCGCTGCTGAATCAACCTGATAATAAAAAGAAAATAGTTTAGGTATTCTTTAAATAATCGTTTTATTAGAGTGTGATTGTATGCAGACTAATAAAAGGGGATATTTGTTGACAGTAAGTATTATAGACAAGAAACCGTCAATGAATTAATTTTTAAAATATTCATATGAACAGTATATGAAAAAGTATTCTTACCATGATGACCGTGATGCCCTCCGTGATGGCCTCCGTGGTGACCCCCGTGGTGACCCCCGTGGTGACCCCCGTGGTGACCCCCGTGGTGACCTCCGTGGTGACCTCCGCCGAAGCAGCAAGGCAAGGTCTTCGCGGCGGCGAAGGCAAAGGCGAGAGCCAGCAGGAGAAGCAGGGCGAGGAACCGCATCTGCAGCAGACGCGGAAGCAGTCAGGGCGGGGCGATGAGGCCGAGGGACGTGTGGCGAGCCGAGCGGCCGTTCGGACCTCGGCCGTTCGGGAGGGGGGGGGGCGGCGCCTGTAGCAAATACCTTATACAATTATGTCTCGCAAGAATGGAAAAGTAGCCACTGCCACCACCCCTTTAATTAACGTATGGGAACGTAGTGTATATGTGAGAAGAATGATAATGTGGAAGACGGATGTGGGGAAAGGAGCGAGAGTGTGTAAATGTTGTATGCGTGTGTGGTGTATATGTATGGTGCGAGATCACAAAGGTTGGTACGCGTGATATGA
This sequence comes from Penaeus vannamei, assembly GCF_042767895.1. Taxonomy (NCBI): domain Eukaryota; kingdom Metazoa; phylum Arthropoda; class Malacostraca; order Decapoda; family Penaeidae; genus Penaeus; species Penaeus vannamei. The sequence continues at coordinate 3,477,573 of NC_091576.1, forward strand.
GCCGAGGAGAGGCGTGTGCGGGGAGAGTCCTCCAACGCAATCAAGCAGATCACCACATTGATGTAATGAACCAAAAAAAAGAAAGAAATAAGACATATCACTAGAGGGAAATGGGCTGTTACTACCCTTCTTAGTATCCTTTTCCAACAATCAAGTTCGGGCGTTGATAAAACGAAACATACTTAAATAGTTATTTATTTCGTGATAACTGATAAAACAATAA
>NC_091576.1:3483295-3490795 GCF_042767895.1 Penaeus vannamei
AACCAATGTTAAAATCACTTGGAGTAATTAATAGACCACTTGAATAAAAAGTTAAGAAAAGTAAAATAATTAAGATAATTAAGATTTAATAGGTATTTGTAAGAACCAAGTTGACCTCTTGCTCTTAAAAAAGAGAATGTATAAATATAAATCTTAAAACATAAAAGTGAAAGTATCATCTTCGGGGATACACACATAATCCAATAAAACATAAAATAATAATCTATTTGGTATAAAAAAATATAAAATATTGGGCAGCGGAATGGCAATAGTGGCGAGTGCGCGGCATCCTCCTCACTCCGCGAGATAAACGCCTTTTTCTGTAGGCCTGCGGTTGCTTTCTGCTCTCGGAGAAGGAGCCACGCAATAGAGTTCTTGCCTTTCTTCGAAGAGGTGATGTTACAAGCAACCCCACAAACCACCTTGGATTTGCAGGGTAATTATCGCCACATCGCGGGTCGCACTGGGTAAGAGTGTTGCCACCTTGAGTTCCTCAGTTTTTATTTTATTTGCCTGTGGGAGATGTCGGAGGTGAGAAAGGATATTTCATTGATTGTATTACCTCCTGGAGTGATCTGTGGGTGTACAGTGTAGCAGATCACTACAACGGCCAAGGTCCGAACGGCCGCTCGGCTCGCCACACGTCCCTCGGCCTCATCGCCCCGCCCTGACTGCTTCCGCGTCTGCTGCAGATGCGGTTCCTCGCCCTGCTTCTCCTGCTGGCTCTCACCTTTGCCTCCGCCGCCGCCAAGACCTTGCCCTGCTGCTTCGGCGGAGGTCACCACGGGGGTCACCACGGAGGTCACCACGGGGGTCACCACGGGGGTCACCACGGAGGCCATCATGGAGGGCATCACGGTCATCATGGTAAGAAATTACTTTTTCATATACTGCTTATATGATTATTTTAAAACTTAATTCATTGACGGTTTCTTGTCTATAATATTTACTGTCAACAAACATCCCCTTTTATTAGTCTGCATACAATAACACTCTAATAAAACGATTATTTAAAGAATACCTAAACTATTTTCGATCTATTACCAGGTTGATTCAGCAGCGACTTCCGTTTGCCAGCATGACAAATAAAACTTTTCTGAAGATTTGGTTTGTCTTTTCAATCTGATTTCTCCTTTCACCTTCAACAGTGTATAATGACAAGTCACGAGGATGTAAACTTTATTAAAAGGATAAATGTATTTACGAAAATTTATGCACAGGCAAAGTCACTGTACTCACTGCCTTTGATAAGAATAATTTGATGTTGTCAGACTCGGTCCTACTGTCACAGATTCATCCTAAAAGCATTCGTATGACGCTGACAGTGTCGCCATCCCAAAGACCGTCATAAGAGCTATACATTTATCGGTTAATTAATCAATCGAAATTCAACTTTCCTACACTTTAAACCAACTTTGCGTACGTCATACCCGGATGTTATCCATATTTCACTCGATATCTAATGAGATGTCGAGTCCCACCATTTCCGCGCAAATTACACTTGGTAAATCCTCTCTGCACAAATGAATAATATTTAACGCATTTTCGGCTGACGTTACTCTCTGCGTCCCACTTTTCGCTTCGTCATCGTCAAAGGCAACAAGCAAGGAGATCGCTCGGAATGGGCAACCGGAGGCGAGTTTAATCCTGCCCAAGTTGCCCCGAAGTTGGCGATCTCCCATATAAGGTCAAATACGTCTTTCGAGACTCAATAACAATGTATTTTTCATTCAGCCTCATTTTCTTCCCTATAGTGTCTTTGAAAATAAGTGACTGTCGCATTTCTTCTTCTTAATTTGTATTGTATGCTACGGATCAAGTCAATGTGTGTATTTTGGACGGAAGAAAATGGTCTAATGCTTACTGATTCACTATTTTATAATTTTTGAGTCAGGTACGGATCTGATTCCTCACAAAAGAATATGGTACGTATACACATAAGAAAAAAGGATGAAAAAGTGAATCAGTAAGCATTAGTTTATTTTCTTTCGTTAAAATACAAGATCACATTGATTTGATCCGTGCCATGTAATACAAATTAGAAGAAAAATGCGATAGTCACTTATTTTCGAAGACCCTGTAGAGAAGAAAATGTGGCTGGATGAAAATCTAATATTATTGAGTTTGAAATGATGCATTTGATCTAATTGTCTGACTTATCATCAACCATTATCAATTATGAAACGTGGAATTGGTAAAAAATAATAATAATAAATAAATAAAAATAAATAAATAAAAATAAAAGAATAAATAAATAGTTACGATGCTCTAGGATTTTTGTTTCTCCCGTTTTGTCTATTATATATATATATATATATATATATATATATATATATATATATATATATATATATATATATATATATATATATATGTAAAGATAACGAAATATCATTCTTCCTTTACCGTTAAATGCCCTCTCTTTGATAACTATTATATGTGTACATTTATGTCCATGAAACTTTCATCTTTTATTGAGAATCAGATTTCAGTACTGCAAATCCAGTCATATTGTTGGCCTTACCTCTAGTAGAAATATCTTGTAGGAAAAAAAAAATGAAAACTCTTCAGTGAAGATTTGATGACCTCATAGAAAGTGATCCAATGAAATATCAAAATGAATGTCGTTTTAAGCAATTTATCAAAATCATCCTTTTCAGGGTCATGGGAATAACTGCGGCGGATCGCTAGTCAGCATCGTTTAAAGTTAGAACTAGGGCGGTATCTGATCGCCTTCGAACCACTAACTTTCGTTCTTGATCAATGAAAACATCCTTGGCAGATGCTTTCGCAGTAGGTCGTCATGCGACGGTCTAAGAATTTCACCTCTAGCGTCGCAGTACGAATGCCCCCGTCTGCTTCTATTAATCATTACCTCGGGTTCCGAAAAACCGACAAAATAGAACCGAGGTCCTGTTCCATCATTCCATGCACGACCATTCGGGCTGTAAGCAAAAACCAGCCTGCTCTGAGCACTCTAATTTTTTCAAAGTAAACGTGCCGGCCACAAGGGGACACCTGGTTAAGGGCATAAAAACCCAACGTGCGCCGGCGGAGACACAGCTCAGAAAACGGCAGTAGCCGCCGCTAAGGCGTACCGCCGGTCCGGAGCAGAAGTCAAACTACGAGCGTTTCAACCGCAACAACTTTAATATACGCTTGTGGAGCTGCAATTACCGCGGCGGCTGGCACCAGATTTGCCCTCCACTCGATCCTCGTACAAGGATTTAAAATGTACTCATTCCAATTGCGAGGCCCCGTTCGGGGCTCGCAACAGTATTTTTCGTCACTACCTCCCTGTGCCCGGAGTGGGTAATTTGCGCACCTGCTGCCTTCCTTAGATGTGGTAGCCGTTTCTCAGGCTCCCTCTCCGGAATCGAACCCTGATTCCTCGTGATAGCCATTGTAGGCGTTTAACCTACAATCGAGAGCTGATAAGGCAGACGCCTGCAGGACGCGGCGCCGACCCAACCCGGGTTACGGGAGGGGTCGTTCGCTCGGCAAAAGTTATTCTGATTCACCAAGATGTGTGCGGCCGGCCCCTTACGGGAACCGGCTGCCGAGGGTTTTGGTCTAATAAAAGCACAGTTATCCAAGTAATGCGGTTCAGCAGAGATCCAATGAGTTATATCTGATTTAATGAGCCGTCCGCGGTTTCGCCTTAAGTCGGCCTGTACTTACACATGCATGGCTTAATCTTTGACACAAGCATATGACTACTGGCAAGATCAACTAGGTAGACGCAACAACGCACACTAGCGTGGTCGTCGACGTCGTCATATGAACACCATTAGGAGGAGGAGGACATGGAGGAAGAAGGATGAGGGCGGCAGCAGCAGCCACAATGGGCTGCGCTGCCCCCTTACGGGGGGCACTGCCGCCGCCGCCGCCGCTCTTCCGCAGCGGTCTTTCCTTCCTGCCTGCCTTCTTCCTCTCACTTCTCTCTCGACCTCTCCGGTTATTGGCAAAATCCCCCCGGAAAAGCCCGACGACTCTCTCCCCACTCTCCACCTGCTGCGGCCAGAAGCCACACCAGGAAGGAATGGGGACGAAGGAGGGGAGGCATTTCAAATAAAGGTGGGACCGCACTTTTTTCGATGGCTGGTTGTTGGGGGTCGTTTCTCTCTCGACTCAGGGTGCGCCGCACACAGGGGAGGGAGACGATAGCGTCGCCGGACCAGAACAACGGCCGCGGCGAGCTCTCTCCCGGGCGCGAGCCCTTTTGCTCTCTATCGCCATCGGGAGGTACTCTCGCTGGCCCAGTCTCCTTTTCAACCTGCCTCACCCGTGGGCTCCGCAGGAGGAGGGGCGTGGGATTGCCGGGGGTTTCTTCCTTTCTCGCCGCAAGGGTGTGCACACCCGGGATCTAACTCCGCGCTACCGGCGAAACATGGCCGAGGGGAGAAGAACCGCAAGGGGCTCAGCCGTCGCGAGGGGAAGGCCGCAAAAGGGGGGCGGCACTCGGAAACCATTCCGAACGTCAAGAGAGGGGCGGTCGCCTGTGTGAAGGGCAGGACCACAGCCGACACTGGCGGGGGTGGCACGGAGACTGGTTACCCCGGCGGCCCCCGGTCGGCATCGTGGCGCGAGCCCGCGACCTTTGCTGTGCCAGGTTCGGGGGGGAGGGAAATTCGAGGAAGGGACCGACGCCCGAGCTTACCAAGAGCACAGGACGGCGCCCAAACCCCCAAAAGACACCACACACCCCCGGACGTAAGAACAGGGAGAAAGGAGCAGAGCAGCAAGGGACAGAAGGGGAAAGGAGCAGGGAGAGCACCGCAATGGTGAGGGAGGGAAGAGATGCGGCCATGGGTGTCCCCCTATAGTTGTCGGCGCGGTCCCTCAGCCAACACGACCGCAAACAGGGGCCCCTCCTGCGCCACGCCCAGGGAGAGGACGCCTTCCGCACGCCCCACAACCCAGACCCCGGTAAGCGCCTCACTCTCTCGCGGGTGGAGGGCGGGGAGCAACGTGCCCCCGCCCGCCACGCTCGCCGGCCGGCCCCGAGGGGGACCCGCGGCCGCCTCGCCGCGTTCCAGCCCAGCCCAGCACGCTCGGCAGGGGTGGGGAGAGGGCCGCGCATTGGCGGGCCAGGGCAGCGGGGACCGCCGCAGCCACGGCTTGCCGCCGCCACCGCCGCCCGCCGACACCCAAATAAAGGTGGACCACCCTGTAGTTGTTGGCGCGGGCCGACTCAGCCCACACGACCGCGGGCAGGGGCCGCTCGGCCCCGGGGGCCAGATTAAGGCAGCCCCTCCGACGGCCCCGGCAGCCAGGACCCCTCCAAAGCCTGCCCCGCTTTCGGGGACGGGAGCCGGAGAGGCAGGGGCTTCCTCGCGGCGGCGGGGGCCACGCCCGCGCCCGCCGCCGCCGGCTCCGCCTTCGGTCCTCGGCCCGAAAGAGCGCAGGGGGCAGGAGAGCCCAAGCCGCCCGCCCGGGGGGCGAGGCCCAACCAGCAGGCGGCCCCCGCACCACCTGCGCAAAGCCCCCGCCCGGCCCCGACGGCGAGCTCGCCGCCCGTCCGCCTACAGCCGCCGAAGGTGGTCCCCCTATAGTTGTCGGCACGGGCCCTCAGCCCACACGACCGCGGGCAGGGGCCGCTCGGCCCCGGGGGCCAGGGAAGGCAGCCCCTCCGACGGCCCCGGCAGCCAGGACCCACCAAAGCCTGCTCCACTTTCGGGGACGGGAGCCGCAGAGGCAGGGGCTTCCTCGCGGCGGCGGGGGCCACGCCCGCGCCCGCCGCCGCCGCCTCCGCCCCCGGCCCGAGAGGGCGCAGGGGGCAGGAGAGCCCAAGCCGCCCGCCCGGGGGGCGAGGCCCAACCAGCATTGGGCTCTGCACCGCCCCCGCAAGGCCCCCGCTTGGTCCCGACGGCGAGCTCGACGCGGGTCTCGCCGCACACCGGCCGAAGCCGAAGGTGGCCCCCCCTACAGTTGTCGGCGCAGGCCCTCAGCCACCACGACCACGCCCCAGGGCCCGCCCTCGGCCGCCCGCTAGGGAAAAACGGCCCCTTCGGTGGGCGATCCCGGCAGGGCCGCGCCCGTCCCCTACGCCGCCGCCCACGGCCCGCGAGGGCGCAGGGGGCCGAAGGGGGAAAGCCCGAGCCAGCCCCTGCCCGAGGAAGACGAGGCAGACTGACAGGCAGGTCCAGCCACAGGCCCGCCGCCCTCGGCCCGAGAGAGCGCGGGGGACGAAGGGGAAAGGGGAAAGGAAGCCCAAGCCACCAAACCGGGGGCCCTGTACCGCAGGTGCGGGCGGGCGGGACGGCCCCGACGGCGGCCGCAGCAGCAGCGGGCTCGAGGCGGGGGTCGCCCCTCGCCGCCCGCAGCCGAGGCAGTCCCCCTGTCGTTGTCGGCGCAGGCCTTCAGCCACCACGACCGCGCCCAGGGCCCGCCCTTGCCCGTCCGGCCGGGGCAAGGCCCCGTCGGGGGTGCGGCAAGGCCACGCCCGAATCCCACGCCGCCGCCCTCGGCCCGAGAGGGCGCCAGGGGCCGATGGGGGTAAGCCCGAGCCAACCCCTGTTCTAAGGAAGACGAGGCAGGCAGGCCAGGCAAGGGCCCGCCGCCCTCGGCCCAAGAGGGCGCGGGGGGGCCGAAGGGGTAAGGAAAAGCCCAAGCCGTCCCCTGGCCAGCCAAGGAAGGCGTGGCTGGCAGGCCAACCCAGGAGGCGCCGCCGCCACCGCAGCCCCCAGGCCCACAATCTCCTCTCCACCCTCCTAGGCTGAACGGCCTCGCTGGGCAGGCCGCCGCGCCGCCCGCCCGCTCAGGCCAGGCGGCGGCACGGGGGAACGGACCGAGTGGGAGACGCGCGGCCGCCGCCGCCGCCGCCACACAGCAGGCCAAGGGCGGCGCTCGGCTCCGGCGGCCCGCGCTCCCAGCCCCGCCCGGCAGCCCGCCCCGCCACCTGCGAACCCCGCACCCAACCGCCTCTCCCTATAGTTGGTGGCGCAGGCCCGCAACCAACACGACCAGCGACAGGGCCTTCCATCCGTCCGGCAGGAGCGGGAGCCTGGCGGACGCTAGGGGGGACTGCCCCCGGCGGGGCGATCGTGATGTGGGTTGCCTGGGGGGTGGGGGGATAATGGAGGGGGCACCGAACCACCACTCGCCCCCCACCCCACCGTTCGTCTCGTACTGTGCGGGGCTCCTTTCGCGACGTGGCGTCGTTGTTAATAGCACAATGTAATTCACGAAAAATGGTGTTCATTTTTTAAGAAAATCATCTGAATTATTGTGGTGCTTGTGGCAATTATAACTTTATTTCCGTACATCTGGCAACGAGTGCATTGTTGACGTGCATCTTCCCCAATTGTTGATCAACCGTTGTTCGGATTAATTTAATTCCAAATTCCACTTTCATGGTGCAATATGAAATAAGATAAAAAAACACACGAGTTTATTTGATTTATTTGAAGTGATATATATATATATATATATATATATATATATATATATATATATATATATATATAAAATCGGAGAAAGACCATTAGAGGGAAAATT
>NC_091576.1:3494534-3517034 GCF_042767895.1 Penaeus vannamei
CGTTAAAATACAAGATCACATTGATTTGATCCGTGCCATATGATACAAATTATAAGAAAAAAAAAATGCGATAGTCACTTATTTTCGAAGACCCTATAGAGAAGAAAATGTGGCTGGATGAAAATCTATTATTACTGAGTTTCAAGTGATGCATTTGATCTAATTGTCTGACTTATCATCAACCATTATCAATTATGAAACGTGGAATTGGTAAAAAAAAAAAAAATAATAATAATAATAATAAATAAATAAAAATAAATAAATAAATAAAAATAAAAGAATAAATAAATAGTTACGATGCTCTAGGATTTTTGTTTCTCCCGTTTTGTCTAATATATATATATATATATATATATATATATATATATATATATATATATATATATATATATATATATATATATATGTAAAGATAACGAAATATCATTCTTCCTTTACCGTTAAATGCCCTCTCTTTGATAACTATTATATGTGTGCATTTATGTCCATGAAATTTTCATCTTTTATTGAGAATCAGATTTCAGTACTGCAAATCCAGTCATATTGTTGGCTTTACCTCTAGTAGAAATATCTTGTAGGAAAAAAAAAAAAATGAAAACTCTGCAGTGAAGATTTGATGACCTCATAGAAAGTGATCAAATGAAATATCAAAATGAATGTCGTTTTAAGCAATTTTTCAAAATCATCCTTTTCAGGGTCATGGGAATAACTGCGGCGGATCGCTAGTCAGCATCGTTTAAGGTTACTTTGGCTTTTCACATGGCAAAACCCCCCCAGAGACCGACGACTCTCGCCCCGCTCTCCCGCTGCTGCGGCCAGAAGCCACACCAGGAAGGAATGGGGACGAAGGAGGGGGGGCATTTCAAATAAAGGGGGGACCGCACTTTTTTCGATGGCTGGTTGTTGGGGGTCGTTTCTCTCTCGACTCAGGCTGCGCCGCACACAGGGGAGGGAGACGACAGCGTCGCCGGACCAGAACAACGGCCGCGGCGAGCTCCCTCCCGGCCGCGAGCCCTTTTTCTCTCTATCGCCATCGTGGTCGTGCAGCGACGAGGAGGACAGAGGGGGGGAGAGGGGCAAGGCGCAGGAAGGCCAGCCGGGACAGCCGGGCTGCCAAAGCAGTGGGGCACAGGCTCATAGCTGTCAAGGCTGCTCACCCACACACACGCCTGCTTCCGGCAATCCCGCTCCGCACCCTTGAGCTGTGCAAGGCTAAAGGCCACCACGCCTTTGCTCACCGCCTCTTCGCCTTCTCTCCTCCCAAAGAACACCACACGCAATGGGGCCCTAGCCGCAACTCGCGCTGCAAGGCTCGGCTCCGGAGGCAAGCAAGCAAACAAACGGGAGCCGGCAGGAGGCGAGCGAGCCAAGCCCGTGGCAAGGGGGAGGGGAGGTACTCTCGCTGGCCCAGTCTCCTTTTCAACCTGCCTCACCCGTGGGCTCCGCAGAGGATGGGCGTGGGATTGCCGGGGGTTTCTTCCTTTCTCGCCGCAAGGGTGTGCACACCCGGGATCTAACTCCGCGCTACCGGCGAAACGTGGCCGAGGGGAGAAGAACCGCAGGGGGCTCAGCCGTCGCGAGGGGAAGGCCGCAAAAGGGGGGCGGCACTCGGAAACCATTCCGAACGTCAAGAGAGGAGCAGTCGCCTGTGTGAAGGGCAGGACCACAGCCGACACTGGCGGGGGTGGCACGGGGACTGGTTACCCCGGCGGCCCCCGGTCGGCATCGTGGCGCGAGCCCGCGACCTTTGCTGTGCCAGGTTCGGGGGGGAGGGAAATTCGAGGAAGGGACCGACGCCCGAGCTTACCAGGAACACAGGACGGCGCCCAAACCCCCAAAAGACACCACACACCCCCGGACGTAAGAACAGGGAGAAAAGAGCAGAGCAGCAAAGGACAGAAGGGGAAAGGAGCAGGGAGAGCGCCGCAACGGAGAGGGAGGGCCATGGGTGTCCCCCTACAGTTGTGGGCGCGGTCCCTCAGCCAACACGACCGCAAACAGGGGCCCCTCCTGCGCCACGCCCAGGGAGAGGACGCCCTCCGCACGCCCCACCACCCACGCCCCGGTAAATGCCTCACTTTCTCGCGGGTGAAGGGCGGGGAGCAACGGGCCCCCAACCGCCAACCCCGCTGCACCGCCTCTTGCCCCCGCCCGCCACGCTCGCCGGCCGGCTCCGGCCCCGAGGGGGACACGCGGCCGCCTCGCCGCGTTCCAGCCCAGCCCAGCACGCTCGGCAGGGGTGGGGAGAGGGCCGCGCGTTGACGGGCCAGGGCAGCGGGGACCGCCGCGGCCACGGCTTGCAGCCTCCGCCGCCGCCACCCGCTGACACCCAAATGAAGGTGGACCACCCTGTAGTTGTCGGCGCGGGCCGACTCAGCCCACACGACCGCGGGGCAAGGGCCGCTCGGCCCCGGGGGCCACGGAAGGCAGCCCCTCCGACGGCCCCGGCAGCCAGGACTTCCCCAAAGCCTGCCCCACTTTCGGGGACGGGAGCCGGAGAGGCAGGGGCTTCCTCGCGGCGGCGGGGGCCACGCCCGCGCCCGCCGCCGCCGGCTCCGCCCTCGGCCCGAAAGAGCGCAGGGGGCAGGAGAGCCCAAGCCGCCCGCTCGGGGGGCGAGGCCCAACCAGAAAGCGGCCCCCGCACCGCCCGCGCAAGGCCCCCGCCCGGCCCCGACGGCGAGCTCGCCGCCCGTCCGCCTGCAGCCGCCGAAGGTGGTCCCCCCTATAGTTGTCGGCACGGGCCCTCAGCCCACACGACCGCGGGCAGGGGCCGCTCGGCCCCGGGGGCCAGGGAAGGCAGCCCCTAGGACGGCCCTGGCAGCCAGGACCCCCCCAAAGCCTGCCCCGCTTTCGGGGACGGGAGCCGGAGAGGCAGGGGCTTCTTCGCGGCGGCGGGGGCCACGCCCGGGCCCGCCGCCGCCGCCTCCGTCCCCGGCCCGAGAGGGCGCAGGGGGCGAGGCCCAACCAGCAGGGGGCCCCCGCACCGCCCGCGCAAGGCCCCCGCCCGGTCCCGACGGCGAGCTCGACGCGGGGCTCGCCGCCCGCCCGCCTGCAGCCGAGGGTGGCCCCTACCCTATAGTTGTCGGCGCAGGCCCTCAGCCACCATGACCGCGCCCAGGGCCCTCCCTCGGCCGCCCGCCAGGGAAAAACGGTCCCTTTGGGGGGCAATCCCGGCAGGGCCGCGCCCGTCCCCTACACCGCTGCCCACGGCCCGCGAGGGCGCAGGGGGCCGAAGGGGGAAAGCCCAGCCAGCCCCTGCCCGAGGAAGACGAGGCAGACTGACAGGCAGGTCCAGCCACCGGCCCGCCGCCCTCGGCCTAAGAGTGCGCGGGGGACGAAGGGGAAAGGAAGCCCAAGCCGCCAAACCGGGGGCGGGCGGGCCCTGTACCGCCGGTGCGGGAGGGCAGGCCGGCCCCGACGGCGGCCGCAGCAGCAGCGGGCTCGAGGGGGTCGCCCCCCGCCGCCCGCAGCCGAGGCAGTCCCCCTGTCGTTGTCGGCGCAGGCCCTCAGCCACCACGACCGCGCCCAGGGCCCGCCCTTGCCCGTCCGGCCGGGGCAAGGCCCCGTCGGGGGTGCGGCAGGGCCACGCCCGAATCCCACGCCACCGCCCTCGGCTCAAGAGGGCGCCAGGGGCCGATGGGGGTAAGCCCGAGCCAACCCCTGTTCTAAGGAAGACGAGGCAGGCGGACCAGGCCAGGCCAGGGCCTGCCGCCCTCGGCCCGAGAGGGCGCGGGGGGGGCCAAAGGGGTAGGGAAAAGCCGTCCCCTGGCCAGCCAAGGAAGATGTGGCTGGCAGACCAACCCAGGAGGCGCCGCCGCCACCGCAGCCCCCAGGCCCACAATCTCCTCTCCACCCCCCTAGGCTGAACGGCCTCGCTGGGCAGGCCGCCGCGCCGCCCGCCCGCTCAGGCCAGGCGGCGGCACGGGGGGAACGGACCGAGTGGGAGACGCGCGGCCGCCGCCGCCGCCGCCGCCACACAGAAGGCGAAGGGCGGCGCTCGGCTCCGGCGGCCCGCGCTCCCAGCCCCGCCCGGCAGCCCGCCCCGCTACCCGCGGCCCCGCACCCAACCGCCTCTCCCTATAGTTGGCGGCGCAGGCCCGCAGCCAACACGACCAGAGTCAGGGCCTTCCATCCGTCCGGCAGGAGCGGGAGCCTGGCGGACGCTAGGGGGGACTGCTCCCGGCGGGGCGGTCGTGATGTGGGTTGCCTGGGGGGGGGGGGGTAATGGAGGGGGTCAGCGAACCACCACTCGCCCCCCACCCCACCGTTCCTCTCGTACTGGGCGGGGCTCCTGTCGCGACGTGGCGACGTTGTTAATAGCACAATGTAATTCACGAAAAATGGTGTTCATTTTTTAAGAAAATCATCTGAATTATTGTGGTGCTTGTGGCAATTATTACTTTATTTCCGTACATCTGGCAACGAGTACATTGTTGACGTGCATCTTCCCCAATTATTGATCAACCGTTGTTCGGATTAATTTAATTCCAAATTCCTCTTTCATGGTGCAATATGAAATAAGATAAAAAAAAAAAAAAAAAAAAAAAAAAAACACATGAGTTTATTTAATTTATTTGAAGTGATAATAATAATAATAAAAAAAAAATCGGAGAAAGACCATTAGAGGGAAAATTCAGGAAAACCACTGCAAGCACGACATGTTGGTCAAGTGTTCCTCGTCACTGTTTCCTCTGAAGTTTCCTGAAAAAACGAGCTGTGATCATGGATTAACGACAACAGAGAAAACATAAACAAAAGAGACATTCCATTACTAGGAATAACAACAACAGCAAGAATAGATAATAATATCACTATCAACCATAATGGCATAATTGATTATATTGATAATAACAACCGTAATGATTACAACTAATGGTTTCCTACTCTACTCACAGCCTCCGAAGCCTCCGCCAAAGCCTCCTCCGCCTGAAAAAAATGTCAATTTCTCGTAAAATGTAAAATATTTTCAACAGTGCAGCGTGAAGATGAGAATTTCTGCGAATATATATTTATTTTCATTATTACAAATGTGTATTTTAGTGTTTCATTAGATGTTTTCATTTTAGTTCGTTAGATAGTTTTTTCCCTTTATATAATAATGCGTTTTGGGGAAAAAATAATAAATAAATATGAGTTTTAGCGTGCAGTCTGCATGTGGTCTTTGCGGGTTATGCAAGACTTTTTCCTCTCTCTAACGGACACAATAATCAAATCAAACAAAGACGTGCGAGTACACACACACACACACACACACACACACACACACACACACACACACACACACACACACACACATATATATATATATATATATATATATATATATATATATATATATATGTATGTATATATGTACACACACACACACACACACACACACACACACACACACACACACACACACACACACACATATATATATATATATATATATATATATATATATATATATATATATATATATATATGTGTGTGTGTGTGTGTGTGTGTGTGTGTGTGTGTGTGTGTGTGTGTGTGTGTGTGTGTGTGTGTGTAAATCAGGTAAACTAACACGTAGAAGGAAATTCCACTCCATACATGTCAATCATAACCAATGCCGATCATTTCAAAAATATTGCAAATGCAAGCCAGAGAAGAAGGCTGCAGGCCAGCGCCAGAGGAACCGCTATGAGGAGGAGAAAGGAGGGAGTGCTTCCGCCGGATGAAGCGGGCCGTCAGGGAGTCTTCCACACGCCATCTCCCTCGGAGTACTCACCTCCCAGTCCTCCACCGCCTCCGAAGCCTCCGCCGAAGCCTCCACCGCCATGACCTCCATGGTGACCTCCGTTGCCTCCTCCGTGACCGCCGTGGTGACCTCCGCCACCACAGCAGGCCAAGGACTTGGCGCCGACGAAGGCGACGGCGAGAGCCAGGAGGAGGACGAGGGCGAGGAACCGCATCTGAAGGGAGCGTCGAGGGAGAAGGACCCTGAGGAGCTTGGCCTTTTCGGGAAGCATTTTTGTTTTAGTAATTAATTCATTTATTAAGGATTTAGTCAATAGCATTTTCATTATTTTTAATTATTACTTCTATTATTGCTCTTATCATTTCTACTACTACTACTACTATTGTTACTGTATTATTATCATTATTATTATTATTACAGCTACCACTACTTTAACTGTTATAATTGTTACTATTAGTACCATAACTGCTACTGTTCTCATCATCACCATCATTATTATCATCTATTTAAGTACTGTTCTCAATTACTATATCACTGATATAATGTCATTATGTCATCGTCGAACGTAAAAGCAGTTATGAAGATGAAACTTCCCGATGCCTGTCGTTTTATATGTTAGCTCAGCATTTTTTCTTAGATGATGTAAATTGAATTTCGATGTTAATTAAATCACGCACATCAGCGCACAAGCGGAATTGACTGAAAAGCAAAATGTACAACAAAACAAAGGCAGATGACTCCAACGCCACAGCTGACACGTGGCAATGGGTCTCAGATTTCCCAGGCTTCTTACCGTGGTCTTCGTGAGCTCCTGGACTGCCGAATCTTGAGGACCGAAGGGCTTATATGTTCCCTTTGTCCCCCTACTCCTGCTCCCCTCCCCCCCTTGAAATCTTGACCCCTGACCTTTATCCTGCTCGGGATGACGCCTAACCCATCGACAGAACCTTGAAGGATAATGCTAATCATGTGTGCAAACCCAATCAGAGACGTCCGTTCCCGACCCGCTGCAAGGCCTTGGCTTCGACTTCGTCATCGAGCTCCTGGAATAAACAAACAGCTGATCTTGAAACAAACAAATCTGCTGGCGGCCGTCCCGTTGCTTTGGCATCCGCGAGGAATCCCAGAACAAAGATTTCATCCCTTTTCGGGAATTTCAGCCTTCGGACAAGGTCACGTCCGTATGTCCCTTTTGCCTTGAGGAGGACAGGGTGCCTTGAGGAGGCAGAGCAGCGGCTTATAAGAGCATTGATGAGGTCCTGGGGATCAGGTGTGCAGCTCCCTGTCTTCGGAACTCAAAGTAAGGAAACTGTGGGTGTGTGTGTATGTGTATGTATACACACACACACATAGATGTGTGTGTGTGTATATATATATATATATATATATATATATATATATATATATATATATATATATATATATATATATGTATGTATATGTATATATATATATATATATATATATATATATATATATATATATATATATATATATATATATGTGTGTGTGTGTGTGTGTGTGTGTGTGTGTGTGTGTGTGTGTGTGTGTATGTACAGTATATATACATACATTCATACACACATACATACACGTATATATGCGCATTTGCAATATTTATGTGCATGGGCCTATATACATACACACACACACACACACACACACACACACATATATATATATATATATATATATATATATATATATATATATATATATATGTATATATATACATACATATATATATGTATATATATATATATATATATATATATATATATATATATATATATATATATATATATATATATATATATATTATATATATATATATATATATATATATATATATATATATATATATATATATATATATATATATATATATATATATATATATATATATGTATATATATACATATATATATATATATATATATATATATATATATATACATATATATATATATATACTATACACACACACACACACACACACATATTTATGTGTATATATATATTATTTTTGTCATAAAAATATGCCCCAATGAGGCCTGAACCCCGGTGCTCGTGTAGTGGACGACGTCGCTCAATACGTCGTCTCACTCCAGGAAATACCAAAACCCCCAAATCTTTTCTCATTTTTAACCTCTCCCACAGGCGTGGTACTGAAAAATAGGTGAACCCGGGGTGGCAACACTCCACTGGCCGCGAGGTGGCGACATTTTGCCTTGTATTTCTGCATGGAACAATTGGGGAGACTATTGAAAATTGGCATCATCTCCCTTGTATCCTCCTCTTTGAGAAGCCACGGACTTCGGCCGTCCATCCTTCGCCGAAGCCTAAAGAACGAACTGTTTATCCCTGCCAGCGAGGAGGATGCTCGCGCGCGGAGTGTTGCCACTCCAGGACCTTTTTATTATTATTTTAATAAACCTTATTTTTGTATGATTTTTCATGGCACCTTTCTCACCTCCTACATCACGACCTCAGATGGATTTTAACCCTCAGTAGGTTTTACTTAAACATATTTATTATTTTATTTCAATTTTAATAATGAAAGAGAACCCAATTCATTTTATTTTTTTAGTCTTATTTTATTTCTCGTCTTCATAATGGATTGCTTTTAATTACTCTTATATACTACTTTTAATTCATCAGATTTTACATATGGCCATAACTGATACGATGGTTCTTTTAACGTGAAGTTTTTATTTCGATTTCATTAGTTAATTATATTTTTATCAAATGTTAATCCAGAAGTATTTCCTTTTTATAGTCTTATTGGATTTTAACATGAATTTTATTAATTTAGTATCAGAGGAAAACCCTGATTTTAGCTTACTCCCGCGTAGGAACTGACGTGGGAGGTCAAACAGACAAACTCAGGGGATTCGAGGGTTGGTCGTGACTCTGACTGCTAGTGAGGGAACCCCGGAACGACCATTCCCCTTTTTCCTAAAGATAAGTGGTTGTGGACGTACCTGACTATAGGAGGTGAGAGAAGTTTGCTAAGTTATTTGTTCGGCGAAGTGACCTAATGATCTCGGTGCCAGTCCATTTATGGTTTTATTTATTTTATGTGATTTTACCAGTGCTTTCTTTTAAATTATTTTACCGTTCAATGTGTTGATTTTATTATTCAGTGTTTTATCTTTTGTCCAGTGTTTTATCTTTTGTTCAGTGTTTTATCTTTTGTTCAGTATTTTATCTCTTGTTCAGTGTTTTATCGTTTGTGTTCAGTGTTTTATTGCCGTTTTATTGTTCAGTTTTATTGCCGTTTTATTGTTCAGTTTTATTGTCGTTTTATTGTTCAGTTTTATTGCCGTTTTATTGTTCAGTTTCATTGCCGTTTTATTGTTCAATTTTAATGTCGTTTTATTGTCTTAAAAGTCTTTTATCATTTTAATAAATAATTTTACGCATGATGAGTTTCCCCCTAAACCTGTGATGGGAAAAGAGTATCAGTGGAAATCATAATTAATGACAGTTGATTAGTTTATTAAATGCGTTGGAGATTTCTCCCCGCACACGCCTCTCCTCGGCTTAGATTCACGCATACCGACCTTTATATTCTCGCCACAACCATATACACCTCACACACGCACCACACACATCCCCACAAACTATCGCTCCTTTCCTGCATCGCCTTCTACACTATCCCTCTTCCCACAAACAACATCCGTTCCCATACGGCAATTAAATGGGTGGCGGCAGTCACGCTACTTTTACACTCTAAGGCGAGATATAATTGCAATCGCAGTTCACTACACTCGCCCAACGGCGCCGCCCCCCCCCCCTCCCGAACGGCCGAGGTCCGAACGGCCGCTCGGCTCGCCACACGTCCCTCGGCCTCATCGCCCCGCCCTGACTGCTTCCGCGTCTGCTGCAGATGCGGTTCCTCGCCCTGCTTCTCCTGCTGGCTCTCGCCTTTGCCTTCGCCGCCGCCAAGACCTTGCCTTGCTGCTTCGGCGGAGGTCACCACGGGGGTCACCACGGGGGTCACCACGGGGGCCATCATGGAGGGCATCACGGTCATCATGGTAAGAAAGTACTTTTTCATATACTGTTCATATAAATATTTTAAAAATTAATTAATTGACAGTTTCTTGTCTATAATATTTACTGTCAACAAATATCCCCTTTTATTAGTCTGCATACAATCACACTCTAATAAAACGATTATTGAAAGAATACCTAAACTATTTTCGATCTATTACCAGGTTGATTCAGCAGCGACTTCCGTTTGCCAGCATGACAAATAAAACTTTTCTGAAGATTTGGTTTGTGTTTTCAGTCTGATTTCTCCTTTCACCTTCAACAGTGTATAATGACAAGTCACGAGGATTCAAACTTTATTAAGAGCATAAATGTATTTACGAAAATTTATGAACAAGTAGAGTCACTGGACTAATTGCCTTTGATAAGAATAATTTGATGTTGTCAGACTCGATCCTACTGTCATATATTTATCCTAAAAGCATTCGTATGACGCTGACAGTGTCACCATCCCAAAGGCCGTCATAAAAGCCATACATTAATCGTTTAATTAATCAATCGAAATTCAACTTTCCTACACTTTAAACCAACTTTGCGTACGTCATACCCGGATGTTATCCATATTTCACTCGATATCTAATGAGATGTCGAGTCCCACCATTTCCGCGCAAATTACACTTGGTAAATCCTCTCTGCACAAATGAATAACATTTATCGCATTTTCGGCTGACGTTACTCTCTGCGTCCCACTTTTCGCTTCGTCATCGTCAAAGGCAACAAGCAAGGAGATCGCTCGGAATGGGCAACCGGAGGCGAGTTCAATCCTGCCCAAGTTGCCCCGAAGTTGGCGATCTCCCATATTAGGTCAAATACGTCTTTCGAGACTCAATAACAATGTATTTTTCATTCAGCCTCATTTTCTTGCCTATAGTGTCTTTGAAAATAAGTGACTGTCGCATTTCTTCTTCTTAATTTGTATTGTATGCTACGGATCAAGTCAATGTGTGTATTTTGGACGGAAGAAAATGGTCTAATGCTTACTGATTCACTATTTCATAATTTTTGAGTCAGGTACGGATCTGATTCCTCACAAAAGAATATGGTACGTATACACATAAGAAAAACGATGAAATAGTGAATCAGTAAGCATTAGTTCATTTTCTAAAATGCAAGATCACATTGACTTGATCCGTGCCATGTAATACAAATTAGAAGAAAAATGCGATAGTCACTTATTTTCGAAGACCCTATAGAGAAGAAATTGTGGCTGGATGAAAATCTATTATTATTGAGTTTGAAATGATGCATTTGATCTAATTCTCATGATCAATTATGAAACGTGGAATTGGTAAAGAAAAGAAAAGAAAAGAAAAAGTTACGATGCTTTAGGATTTTTGAATTTCTCCCGTTTTGTCTAATATATAAGGAAATTTCATTCTTCATTTACCGTTCAAATGCGCTCTCTTTGATAACTATTATATGTGTGCATTTATGTCCATGAACCTGTTATCTTTGATTGAGAAGCAGATTTTATTACTGCAAATCCAGTCATATTGTTGGCCTTACCTCTAGTAGAAATATCTTGTAGGGAAAAAAAAATGTAAACTCTTCAGTGAAGATTTGATGACCTCATAGAAAGTGATCCAATGAAATATCAAAATGAATGTGGTTTTAAGCAACTATTCAAAATCATTCTTTGTAGCCCAAATTATTATGATATTTATTTGAACTCTTTTTCACAAAGATGTTAAGATAATGACAAATATCCCTCTGAAAATTCCACAGTTATCCAAGTATTGCGGTTCAGCAGAGATCCAATGAGTTCTATCTGATTTAATGAGCCGTCCGCGGTTTGGCCTTAAGTCGGCCTGTACTTACACATGCATGGCTTAATCTTTGAGACAAGCATATGACTACTGGCAGGATCAAGCAGGTAGAAGCAACAACGCACACTAGCGTGGTCGTCGTCGTCGTCATATGAACAACATTAGGAGGAGGAGGATATGGAGGAGGAAGAAGAAGAAGGAGGAGGAGGGAGACGATAGCAGCTTTCTTGAGCGGGGGGCGGCAGCAGCAGCCACAATGGGCTGCGCTGCCCCCTTACGGGGGGCCCTGCCGCCGCCGCCGCTCTTCCGCTGCGGTCTTTCCTTCCTGCCTGCCTTCTTCCTCTCACTTCTCTCTCGACCTCTCCGGTTATTGTTACTTTGGCTTTTCACATGGCAAAATCCCCCCGGAAAAGCCCGACGACTCTCTCCCCACTCTCCACCTGCTGCGGCCAGAAGCCACACCAGGAAGGAATGGGGACGAAGGAGGGGGGGCATTTCAAATAAAGGTGGGACCGCACTTTTTTCGATGGCTGGTTGTTGGGGGTCGTTTCTCTCTCGACTCAGGGTGCGCCGCACACAGGGGAGGGAGACGATAGCGTCGACGGACCAGAACAACGGCCGCGGCGAGCTCTCTCCCGGGCGCGAGCCCTTTTGCTCTCTATCGCCATCGGGAGGTACTCTCGCTGGCCCAGTCTCCTTTTCAACCTGCCTCACCCGTGGGCTCCGCAGGAGGAGGGGCGTGGGATTGCCGGGGGTTTCTTCCTTTCTCGCCGCAAGGGTGTGCACACCCGGGATCTAACTCCGCGCTACCGGCGAAACGTGGCCGAGGGGAGAAGAACCGCAGGGGGCTCAGCCGTCGCGAGGGGAAGGCCGCAAAAGGGGGGCGGCACTCGGAAACCATTCCGAACGTCAAGAGAGGGGCGGTCGCCTGTGTGAAGGGCAGGACCACAGCCGACACTGGCGGGGGTGGCACGGAGACTGGTTACCCCGGCGGCCCCCGGTCGGCATCGTGGCGCGAGCCCGCGACCTTTGCTGTGCCAGGTTCGGGGGGGAGGGAAATTCGAGGAAGGGACCGACGCCCGAGCTTACCAAGAGCACAGGACGGCGCCCAAACCCCCAAAAGTCACCACACACCCCCGGACGTAAGAACAGGGAGAAAAGAGCAGAGCAGCAAGAAACAGAAGGGGAAAGGAGCAGGGAGAGCACCGCAATGGTGAGGGAGGGAAGAGATGCGGCCATGGGTGTCCCCCTATAGTTGTCGGCGCGGTCCCTCAGCCAACACGACCGCAAACAGGGGCCCCTCCTGCGCCACGCCCAGGGAGAGGACGCCTTCCGCACGCCCCACAACCCAGGCCCCGGTAAGCGCCTCACTCTCTCGCGGGTGGAGGGCGGGGAGCAACGGGCCCCCGCCCGCCACGCTCGCCGGCCGGCCCCGAGGGGGACCCGCGCCCGCCGCGCCGCGTTCCAGCCCAGCCCAGCACGCTCGGCAGGGGTGGGGAGAGGGCCGCGCGTTGGCGGGCCAGGGCAGCGGGGACCGCCACAGCCACGGCTTGCCGCCGCCGCCACCGCCGCCCGCCGACACCCAAATAAAGGTGGACCACCCTGTAGTTGTCGGCGCGGGCCGACTCAGCCCACACGACCGCGGGCAGGGGCCGCTCGGCCCCGGGGGCCAGGGAAGGCAGCCCCTCCGACGGCCCCGGCAGCCAGGACCCCTCCAAAGCCTGCCCCGCTTTCGGGGACGGGAGCCGGAGAGGCAGGGGCTTCCTCGCGGCGGCGGGGGCCACGCCCGCGCCCGCCGCCCCCGGCTCAGCCTTCGGTCCTCGGCCCGAAAGAGCGCAGGGGGCAGGAGAGCCCAAGCCGCCCGCCCGGGGGGCGAGGCCCAACCAGCAGGCGGCCCCCGCACCACCTGCGCAAAGCCCCCGCCCGGCCCCGACGGCGAGCTCGCCGCCCGTCCGCCTACAGCCGCCGAAGGTGGTCCCCCTATAGTTGTCGGCACGGGCCCTCAGCCCACACGACCGCGGGCAGGGGCCGCTCGGCCCCGGGGGCCAGGGAAGGCAGCCCCTCCGACGGCCCCGGCAGCCAGGACCCACCAAAGCCTGCTCCACTTTCGGGGACGGGAGCCGCAGAGGCAGGGGCTTCCTCGCGGCGGCGGGGGCCACGCCCGCGCCCGCCGCCGCCGCCTCCGCCCCCGGCCCGAGAGGGCGCAGGGGGCAGGAGAGCCCAAGCCGCCCGCCCGGGGGGCGAGGCCCAACCAGCATTGGGCTCTGCACCGCCCCCGCAAGGCCCCCGCTTGGTCCCGACGGCGAGCTCGACGCGGGTCTCGCCGCACACCGGCCGAAGCCGAAGGTGGCCCCCCCTACAGTTGTCGGCGCAGACCCTCAGCCACCACGACCACGCCCCAGGGCCCGCCCTCGGCCGCCCGCTAGGGAAAAACGGCCCCTTCGGTGGGCGATCCCGGCAGGGCCGCGCCCGTCACCTACGCCGCCGCCCACGGCCCGCGAGGGCGCAGGGGGCCGAAGGGGGAAAGCCCGAGCCAACCCCTGCCCGAGGCAGACTGACAGGCAGGTCCAGCCACCGGCCCGCCGCCCTCGGCCCGAGAGGGCGCGGGGGACGAAGGGGAAAGGGGAAAGGAAGCCCAAGCCACCAAACCGGGGGCCCTGTACCGCCGGTGCGGGCGGGCGGGACGGCCCCGACGGCGGCCGCAGCAGCAGCGGGCTCGAGGCGGGGGTCGCCCCTCGCCGCCCGCAGCCGAGGCAGTCCCCCTGTCGTTGTCGGCGCAGGCCCTCAGCCACCACGACCGCGCCCAGGGCCCGCCCTTGCCCGTCCGGCCGGGGCAAGGCCCCGTCGGGGGTGCGGCAAGGCCATGCCCGAATCCCACGCCGCCGCCCTCGGCCCGAGAGGGCGCCAGGGGCCGATGGGGGTAAGCCCGAGCCAACCCCTGTTCTAAGGAAGACGAGGCAGGCAGGCCAGGCCAGGGCCCGCCGCCCTCGGCCCAAGAGGGCGCGGGGGGGCCGAAGGGGTAAGGAAAAGCCCAAGCCGTCCCCTGGCCAGCCAAGGAAGGCGTGGCTGGCAGGCCAACCCAGGAGGCGCCGCCGCCACCGCAGCCCCCAGGCCCACAATCTCCTCTCCACCCTCCTAGGCTGAACGGCCTCGCTGGGCAGGCCGCCGCCCGCCCGCTCAGGCCAGGCGGCGGCACGGGGGAACGGACCGAGTGGGAGACGCGCGGCCGCCGCCGCCGCCGCCGCCGCCACACAGCAGGCCAAGGGCGGCGCTCGGCTCCGGCGGCCCGCGCTCCCAGCCCCGCCTGGCAGCCCGCCCCGCCACCCGCGAACCCCGCACCCAACCACCTCTCCCTATAGTTGGTGGCGCAGGCCCGCAACCAACACGACCAGAGACAGGGCCTTCCATCCGTCCGGCAGGAGCGGGAGCCTGGCGGACGCTAGTGGGGACTGCCCCCGGCGGGGCGATCGTGATGTGGGTTGCCTGGGGGGGGGGGGGATAATGGAGGGGGTCACCGAACCACCACTCGCCCCCCACCCCACCGTTCTTCTCGTACTGTGCGGGGCTCCTTTCGCGACGTGGCGTCGTTGTTAATAGCACAATGTAATTCACGAAAAATGGTGTTCATTTTTTAAGAAAATCATCTGAATTATTGTGGTGCTTGTGGCAATTATAACTTTATTTCCGTACATCTGGCAACGAGTGCATTGTTGACGTGCATCTTCCCCAATTGTTGATCAACCGTTGTTCGGATTAATTTAATTCCAAATTCCACTTTCATGGTGCAATATGAAATAAGATAAAAAAACACACGAGTTTATTTGATTTATTTGAAGTGATATATATATATATATATATATATATATATATATATATATATATATATATATATATATATATAAAATCGGAGAATGACCATTAGAGGGAAAATTCAGGAAAACCACTGCAAGCACGACATGTTGGTCACGTGTTCCTCGTCACTGTTTCCTCTGAAGTTTCCTGAAAAAAAAAAAAAAAAACGAGCTGTGATCATGGATTAACGACAACAGAGAAAACATAAACAAAAGTGACATTCCATTACTAGGAATAACAACAACAGCAAGAATAGATAATAATATCACTATCAACCATAATGGCATAATTGATTATATTGATAATAACAACCGTAATGATTACAACTAATGGTTTCCTACTCTACTCACAGCCTCCGAAGCCTCCGCCAAAGCCTCCTCCGCCTGAAAAAAATGTCAGTTTCTCGTAAAATGTAAAATATTTTCAACAATGCAGCGTGAAGATGAGAATTTCTGCGAATATATATTTATTTTCATTATTACAAATGTGTATTTTAGTGTTTCATTAGATGTTTTCATTTTAGTTCGTTAGATAGTTTTTTCCCTTTATATAATAATGCGTTTTGGGGAAAAAATAATAAATAAATATGATTTTCAGCGTGCAGTCTGCATGTGGTCTTTGCGGGTTATGCAAGACTTTTTCCTCTCTCTAACGGACACAATAATCAAATCAAACAAAGACGTGCGAGTACACACACACACACGCACACACACACACACACACACACACACACACACACACACACACACACACACACACACACACACACATATATATATATATATTATATATATATGTATATATATATATATATATATATATATATATATATATATATATATGTATATATGTACATATATATATATATATATATATATATATATATATATATATATATATATATATATATATATATATATATATATATATATATATATATATATATATAAATCAGGTAAACTAACACGTAGAAGGAACTTCCACTCCATACATGTCAATCATAACCAATGCCGATGATTGCAAAAATATTGCAAATGCAAGCCAGAGAAGAAGGCTGCAGGCCAGCGCCAGAGGAACCGCTATGAGGAGGAGAAATGAGGGAGTGCTTCCGCCGGATGAAGCGGGCCGTCAGGGAGTCTTCCACACGCCATCTCCCTCGGAGTACTCACCTCCCAGTCCTCCACCGCCTCCGAAGCCTCCGCCGAAGCCTCCACCGCCATGACCTCCATGGTGACCTCCGTTGCCTCCTCCGTGACCGCCGTGGTGACCTCCGCCGCCACAGCAGGCCAAGGACTTGGCGCCGACGAAGGCGACGGCGAGAGCCAGGAGGAGGACGAGGGCGAGGAACCGCATCTGAAGGGAGCGTCAAGGGAGAAGGACCCTGAGGAGCTTGGCCTTTTCGGGAAGCATTTTTTGTTATTAATGAATTCATTTATTAAGGATTTAGCCAAAATCATTTTCATTATTACTAATTATTACCTCTATTATTGTTCTTATCATCACTACTACTACTACTACTACTATTACTGTTACTGTTATTGTTATTATTATTACTGCTACCCCTACTTTAACTGTTATAATTGTTACTGTTAGTACCATAACTGCTACTGTTCTCATCATCACCATCATTATTATTGTCTATTTAAGTACTGTTCTCAAATACTATATCACTGATATAATGTCATTATGTCATCGTCGAACGTAAAAGCAGTTATGAAGATGAAACTTCCCGATGCCTGTCGTTTTACATGTTAGCTCAGCATTTTTTCTTAGATGATGTCAATTGAATTTCGATGTTAATCAAATCACGCACATCAGCGCACAAGCGGAATTGACTGAAAGGCAAAATGTATAACAAAACAAAGGCAGATGACTCCAACGCCACAGCTGACACGTGGCAATAGGTCTCAGATTTCCCAGGCTTCTTACCGTGGTCTTCGTGAGCTCCTGGACTGCCGAATCTTGAGGACCGAAGGGCTTATATGTTCCCTTTGCGCCCCTACTCCTTCTGCTCCCCTCTCCCCCTTGAAATCTTGACCCCTGACCTTTATCCTGCTTGGGATGGCGCCTAACACATCGACCGAACCTTGAAGGATAATGCTAATCATGTGTGCAAACCCAATCAGAGACGTCAGTTCCCGACCCGCTGCAAGGCCTTGGCTTCGACTTCGTCATCGAGCTCCTGGATTAAACAAACAGCTGATCTTGAAACAAACAAATCTGCTGGCGTCCGTCCCGTTGCTTTGGCATCCGCGAGGAATCCCAGAACAAAGATTTCATCCCTTTTCGGGAATTTCAGCCTTCGGACAAGGTCACGTCCGTATGTCCCTTTTGCCTTGAGGAGGACAGGGTGCCTTGAGGAGGCAGAGCAGCGGCTTATAAGAGCATTGATGAGGTCCTGGGGATCAGGTGTGCAGCTCCCTGTCTTAGGAACTCGAAGTAAGGAAACTGTGGGTGTATATATATATATATATATATATATATATATATATATATATATATATATATATATATATATATGTACACACACACACACACACACACACACACACACACACACACACACACACACACACACACACACACACATATATATATATATATATATATATATATATATATATATATATATATATATGCAGTATATAATATTTATACATTCATACACACATAAACGCATCTATGTTCATTTGCAATATTTATGCGCATGTACATACATACATACATACATACATACATATATATATATATATATATATATATATATATATATATATATATATATATATATATATATACATATATATACACACACGCACACACACATATATGTGTGTATGTGTGTATGTGTAAATATATATATATATATATATATATATATATATATATATATATATATATATATATATATATATATATATATATATATATATACATATATATATATATATATATATATATATATATATATATATATATATATATATATATGTGTGTATATATATATATATATATATATATATATATATATATATATATATATATATATATATATATATATATATATATATATGTAATTTTTGTCTTAAAAATATGCATCAATGAGGCCTGAACCCCGGTGCTCCCCCAACGGCGTGTAGTGATCTGGTACACTGTACACCCACAGATCACTCCAGGAGGTAATACAATCATTGAAATATCCTTTCTCACCTCCGACATCTCCCACAGGCAAATAAAATAAAAACTGAGGAACTCAAGGTGGCAACATTGTACCTGGTGCGACCCGCGAGGTGGCGTTAAAATGCCCTGTAATTCCCAGGTGGTTTGTGGGGTTGCTTTGAGAACCACGCCCATTTGACCAATGGCAAGAACTCTATTGTGTGGCTCCTTCTCCGAGAACAGAAAGCAACCGCAGGCCTAAAGAAAAGGGCGTTTATCTCGTGGAGTGAGGAGGATGCCGCGCACTCGCCACTATTGCCATTCCGCTGCCCAATATTTATTATTTTATTATTATTATTATTATTATTTACCAAATAAATTATTTTCTTATGTTGTTGTTATTGTATTATGTGTATACCCCGAAGATGATTCTTTCATACATTCTTTTTCAAAGAGCAAGAGGTCAACATGGTTCTTACAAATACCTATTAAATCTTAATTATTTTACTTTTTTCTTAACATTTTATTCAAGTGGTCTATTAATTACTCCAAGTGATTTCAACATTGGTTCTTTTTATACAATTATTTTAATTACTTTTTATGGATTATCATTTGAATTTATTTTACTATTTTCATTAAGATTTATATTTTCACATCAGTTTTAAGATTTGTTTTATCAATTTTAATCAAAAGAGAACCAACTTCTCACATTGTTTCCCGCCCACCATTAACAAGGGAAGTGCAGACAAAGTCAGGGGGAGATTCTTGCCGGTGGTCTGCTAGCAGAAAGACGGTCTGTGGAACCCCGGAATGGGCTTCCACCTGTCTTAAGATAGCTAAGTGGTCGTGAGGATATTTAAAACATAAGTTGGTAAGACTAATTGGCCAGACTATTTATTCGACCAAGTGACCTCGTGATTAGTGCATTTTTTAAATTATCATCTTCGGGCTTTTATTGTGTGTTTTACTGTGTTGTGTTTTATGTTCCTATTTTAATGTATTAAGTGTTTTCTGTTTTATCGTTTGTTTTATTGTTCTTGTTTGTTTTACCGATTTATAATGTTTTAAGTTCATTTTGCTTTATCGTTCCTTTTATTGTATTGTGTTTTACCTCATTTTATGATTGATTTTAATACCTTCGTTTCGTTTTATGTTTGTGTTCTGTTTTCTTACTTTGTTTTATTATTTTATCGGTTTCATCCCGAAATAAATAACTATTCAAGTATGTTTGTTTCGTTTTATTAACGCCCGAACTTGATTGTTGGAAAAGGATATCAAGAAGGGTAGTAACAGCCCATTTCCCTCTAGTGGTCTGCCTTATTATTATTTTTTTTTTTTTTGTGTGTGTGTGTTCATCATATCAATGTGGTGATCTACTTGATTGCGTTGGAGGACTCTCCCCGCACACGCCTCTCCTCGGCTCATATCACGCGTACCAACCTTTGTGATCTCGCACCATACATATACACCACACACGCATACAACATTTACACACTCTCGCTCCTTTCCCCACATCCGTCTTCCACACTATCATTCTTCTCACATATACACTACGTTCCCATACGTTAACTAAATGGGTGGTGGCAGTGGCTACTTTTCAACATTCTTGCGAGAAATAATTGTATAAGGTATTTGCTAAACCAGAAGCCACACCAGGAAGAATGGGGACGAAGGAGGGGGGGCATTTCAAATAAAGGGGGGGCCGCACTTTTTTCGATGGCTGGACCAGAACAACGGCCGCGGCGAGCTCCCTCCCGGGCGCGAGCCCCTTTTCTCTCTATCGCCATCGTGGTCGTGTAGCGAAGAGGAGGACAGAGGGGGGGGAGATGGGCGTGGCGCAGGCAGGCCAGCCAGCCGGCCGGGACAGGCGGGCTGCCAAGGCAGTGGGGCACAGGCTCACAGCTGTCAAGGCTGCTCACCCACACACACGCCTGCTTCCGGCAATCCAGCTCCGCACCCTTGAGCTGTGCAAAGCTAAAGGCCACCACGCCTTTGCTCACCGCCTCTCCGCCTTCTCCTCCTCCTCCTCTTTCCTCTGCTCTCCGTCGCAGCAACGGGCCGCAGACAAAACTACATACGACTCCAACCCCCCCAAAGAACACCACACGCAATGGGGCCCTGGCCGCAACTCGCGCTGTAAGGCTCGGCTCCGGAGGCAAGCAAGCAAGCAAGCAAGCACAAACGGGAGCCGGCAGGAGGCGAGCGAGCCAAGCCCGTGGGGAGGGGGAGGGGAGATACTCTCGCTGGCCCAGTCTCCTTTTCCACCTGCCTCACCCGTGGGCTCCGCAGGAGGAGGGGCGTGGGATTGCCGGGGGTTTCTTCCTTTCTCGCCGCAAGGGTGTGCACACCCGGGATCTATCTCCGCGCTACCGGCGAAACGTGGCCGAGGGGAGAAGAACTGCAAGGGGCTCAGCCGTCGCGAGGGGAAGGCCGCAAAAGGGGGGCGGCACTCGGAAACCATTCCGAACGTCAAGAGAGGGACGGTCGCCTGTGTGAAGGGCAGGACCACAGCCGACACTGGCGGGGGTGGCACGGGGACTGGTTACCCCGGCGGCCCCCGGTCGGCATCGTGGGGCGAGCCCTCGACCTTTGCTGTGCCAGGTTCGGGGGGGAGGGAAATTCGAGGAAGGGACCGACGCTTGCCGCCGCCGCCGCCGCCGCCCGCCGACACCCAAATGAAGGTGGACCACCCTGTAGTTATCGGCGCGGGCCGACTCAGCCCACACGACCGCGGGGCAGGGGCCGCTCGGCCCGGGGGCCAGGGAAGGCAGCCCCTCCGACGGCCCCGGCAGCCAGGACCCCCTCAAAGCCTGCCCCGCTTTCGGGGACGGGAGCCGGAGAGGCAGGGGCTTCCTCGCGGCGGCGGGGGCCACGCCCGCACCCCGGCCCGAGAGAGCGCAGGGGGCAGGAGAGCCCAAGCCGCCCGCCCGGTGGGCGAGGCCCAACAAACAGGGGGCTCCGCACCGCCCGCGCAAGGCTCCCGCCCGGCCCCGACGGCGAGCTCGACGCGGGGCTCACCGCCCGCCCGCCCGCAGCCGAAGGTGGCCCCCCGTATAGTTGTCGGCGCAGGCCCTCAGCCACCACGACCGTGCCCAGGGCCCTCGGCCGCCCGCCAAGGAAAAACGGCTCCTTCGGTGGGCGATCCCGGCAGGGCCGCGCCCATCACCTACGCCGCAGCCCACGGCCCGCGAGGGCGCAGGAGGCCGAAGGGGGAAAGCCCGAGCCAGCCCCTGCCCGAGGAAGACGAGGCAGACGGGGCAGACTGACAGGCAGGTCCAGCCACCGGCCCGCCGCCCTCGGCCCGAGAGGGCGCGGGGGACGAAGGGGAAAGGGGAAAGGAAGCCCAAGCCGCCAAACCGGGGACGGGGCGGGCCCTGCACAGCCGCGCCGGCTGCAAGGGCACTGCCGGCGGGTGGGCCGGCCCCGACGGCGGCCGCAGCAGCAGCAGCGGGCTCGAGGCGGGGGTCGTCCTCCGCCGCCCGCAGCCGAGGCAGTCCCCCTGTCGTTGTCGGCACAGGCCCTCAGCCACCACGACCGCGCCCAGGGCCCGCCCTTGCCCGTCCGGCCGGGGCAAGGCCCCGTCGGGGGTGCGGCAGGGCCACGCCCGAATCCCACGCCGCCGCCCTCGGCCCGAGAGGGCGCCAGGGGCCGATGGGGATAAGCCCGAGCCAACCCGTTCTAAGGAAGACGAGGCAGGCAGACCAGGCCAGGCCCGAGAGGGCGCGGGGGGCCGAAGGGGTAGGGAATAACCCAAGCCGTCCCCTGGCCAGCCAAGGAAGACGTGGCTGGCAGGCCAACCCAGGAGGCGCCGCCGCCACCGCAGCCCCCAGGCCCACAATCTCCTCTCCACCCCCCTAGGCTGAACGGCCTCGCTGGGCAGGCCGCCGCGCCGCCCGCCCGCTCAGGCCTGGCGGCGGCACGGGGGGAACGGACCGAGTG
>NC_091576.1:3520382-3532882 GCF_042767895.1 Penaeus vannamei
GTTTTGCCATGTGAAAAGCCAAAGTAACCTTAAACGATGCTGACTAGCGATCCGCCGCAGTTATTCCCATGACCCTGAAAAGGATGATTTTGAAAAATTGCTTAAAACGACATTCATTTTGATATTTCATTTGATCACTTTCTATGTCATCAAATCTTCACTGCAGAGTTTTCTTTTTTTTTTTTTTCCTACAAGCTATTTCTACTAGAGGTAAGGCTAACAATATGACTGGATTTGCAGTACTGAAATCTGATTCTCAATAAAAGATGAAAGTTTCATGGACATAAATGCACACATATAATAGTTATCAAAGAGAGGGCATTTAACGGTAAAGGAAGAATGATATTTCGTTATCTTTACATATATATATATATATATATATATATATATATATATATATATATATATATATATATATATATATATATATATATATATATAATAGACAAAACGGGATAAACAAAAGTCCTAGAGCATCGTAACTATTTATTTATTCTTTTATTTTTATTTATTTTTATTTATTTATTTATTTTATTATTATTTTTTTTTTTTTTACCAATTCCACGTTTCATAATTGATAATGGTTGATGATAAGTCAGACAATTAGATCAAATGCATCACTTGAAACTCAGTAATAATAGATTTTCATCCAGCCACATTTTCCTCTCTATAGGGTCTTCGAAAATAAGTGACTATCGCATTTTTTTTTCTTATAATTTGTATCATATGGCACGGATCAAATCAATGTGATCTTGTATTTTAACGAAAGAAAATAAACTAATGCTTACTGATTCACTATTTCATCTTTTTTTCTTATGTGTATACGAACCATATTCTCTTATGATCCGTACCTGACTCAAAAATTAGGAAATAGTGAAGCAGTAAGCATTAGACCATTTTCTTCCGTCCAAAATACACACATTGACTTGATCCGTAGCATATAATACAAATTAAGAAGAAGAAATGCGACAGTCACTTATTTTCAAAGACACTATAGGCAAGAAAATGAGGCTGAATGAAAAATACATTGTTATTGAGTCTCGAATGACGTATTTGACCTAATATGGGAGATCGCCAACTTCGGGGCAACTTCGGCAGGATTGAACTCGCCTCCGGTTGCCCATTCCGAGCGATCTCCTTGCTTGTTGCCTTTGACGATGACGAAGCGAAAAGTGGGACGCAGAGAGTAACGTCAGCCGAAAATGCGTTAGATATTATTCATTTGTGCAGAGAGGATTTACCAAGTGTAATTTGCGCGGAAATGGTGGGACTCGACATCTCATTAGATATCGAGTGAAATATGGATAACATCCGGGTATGACGTACGCAAAGTTGGTTTAAAGTGTAGGAAAGTTGAATTTCGATTGGTTAATGAAACGATTAATGTATGGCTCTTATGACGGCCTTTGTGATGGTGACACTGTCAGCGTCATACGAATGCTTTTAGGATGAATCTGTGACAGTAGGACCGAGTCTGACATCAAATTATTCTTATCAAACACAATGAGTACAGTGACTCTACTTGTGCATAAATTTTCGTAAATACATTCATCCTTTTAATAAAGGTTACATCCTCGTGACTTGTCATTATACACTGTTGAAGGTGAAAGGAGAAATCAGATTGAAAACACAAACCAAATCTTCAGAAAAGTTTTATTTGTCATGCTGGCAAACGGAAGTCGCTGCTGAATCAACCTGGTAATAGATCGAAAATAGTTTAGGTATTCTTTAAATAATCGTTTTATTAGAGTGTGATTGTATGCAGACTAATAAAAGAGGATATTTGTTGACAGTAAATATTATAGACAAGAACCTGTCAATTAATTAATTTTTAAAATATTTATATGAACAGTATATGAAAAAGTACTTTCTTACCATGATGACCGTGATGCCCTCCGTGATGGCCTCCGTGGTGACCTCCGTGGTGACCCCCGTGGTGACCCCCGTGGTGACCCCCGTGGTGACCTCCGCCGAAGCAGCAAGGCAAGGTCTTGGCGGCGGCGAAGGCAAAGGCGAGAGCCAGCAGGAGAAGCAGGGCGAGGAACCGCATCTGCAGCAGACGCGGAAGCAGTCAGGGCGGGGCGATGAGGCTGAGGGACGTGTGGCGAGCCGAGCGGCCGTTCGGGAGGGGGGCGGGGGGGAAGGGCGGCGCCGTTGGGGGAGCACCAGGGTTCAGGCCTCATTGGGGCATATTTTATGACAAAAATGATATATATATACACATACACACACAAATATATATTTGTGTGTGTGTATACATAGTGTGTGTGTGTATGTGTGTATACATAGTGTGTGTGTGTGTATGTGTGTATACATAGTGTGTATGTGTGTATACATAGTGTGTGTGTGTGTGTGTATACATAGTGTGTGTGTGTGTATGTGTGTATACATAGTGTGTGTGTGTATGTGTGTATACATAGTGTGTGTGTGTGTATGTGTGTATACATAGTGTGTGTGTGTGTATATGTGTATACATAGTGTGTGTGTGTATGTGTGTATACATAGTGTGTGTGTGTGTGTGTATTTGTGTATACATAGTGTGTGAGTGTGTATACATAGTGTGTGAGTGTGTATACATAGTGTGTGTATGTGTGTATACATAGTGTGTGTGTTTGTGTGTATGTGTGTATACATAGTGTGTGTGAGTGTGTATGTGCGTATACATAGTGTGTGTGTGTGTATGTGTGTATACATAGTGTGTGTGTATGTGTGTATACATAGTGTGTGTGTATGTGTGTATCCATAGTGTGTGTGTGTATGTGTGTAGACATATTATATATATATATATATATATACATATATATATATATATATATATATATGTATATATATATATATATATATATATATATATATATATGTGTGTGTGTGTGTGTGTGTGTGTGTGTGTGTGTGTGTGTGTGTGTGTGTATATACATATATAAATATATATATATATATATATATATATATATATATATATATATATATATATATATATATATATATATATATATATATATATGTATATATATATATATATATATATATATATATATATATATATATACACACATATATATATATATATATATATATATATATATATATATATATATATATATATATATATATATATAAATGCACATAAATATTACAAATGAGCATAGATGCGTGTATGTGTGTATGAATGTATGTATATTATATACTGTACATGTATATATATATATATATATATATATATATATATATATATATATATATATATATATATATATATATATATATATATATATATTCTTATACACACACCCACAGTTTCCTTACTTTGAGTTCCGAAGACAGGGAGCTGCACACCTGATCCCCAGGACCTCATCAATGCTCTTATAAGCCGCTGCTCTGCCTCCTCAAGGCACCCTGTCCTCCTCAAGGCAAAAGGGACATACGGACGTGACCTTGTCCGAAGGCTGAAATTCCCGAAAAGGGATGAAATCTTTGTTCTGGGATTCCTCGCGGATGCCAAAGCAACGGGACGGCCGCCAGCAGATTTGTTTGTTTCAAGATCAGCTGTTTGTTTAATCCAGGAGCTCGATGACGAAGTCGAAGCCAAGAGTTTGCAACGGGTCGAGAACGGACGTCTCTGATTGGGTTTGCACACATGATTAGCATTATCCTTCAAGGTTCGGTCGATGTGTTAGGCGTCATCCCAAGCAGGATAAAGGTCAGGGATCAAGATTTCAAGGGGGGGGAGGGGAGCAGAAGGAGTAGGGGCGCAAAGGGAACATATAAGCCCTTCGGTCCTCAAGATTCGGCAGTCCAGGAGCTCACGAAGACCACGGTAAGAAGCCTGGGGAATCTGAGACCCATTGCCACGTGTCAGCTGTGGAGTTGGAGTCATCTGCCTTTGTTTTGTTGTACATTTTGCATTTCAGTCAATTCCGCTTGTGCGCTGATGTGCGTGCTTTGATTAACATCGAAATTCAATTTACATCATTTGAGAAAAATGTTGAGCTAACATGTAAAACGACAGGCATCGGGAAGCCTCATCTTCATAACTGCTTTTACGTTCGACGATGACATAATGGCATTATGTCAGAATAATAGTAATTGGTAATAGTTCTGAAATAGATTATAATAATGATGGTGATGATGAGAACAGTAGCAGTTATGGTACTAACAGTAACAATTATAGCAGTTATAGTAGTGGTAGTAGTAATGATAATAATAATAATAATAATAATGACTGTAACAATAATAATAGTTGTAGTAGTAAAAATGCTTCCCGAAAAGGCCAAGCTCCTCAGGGTCCTTCTCCCTCGACGCTCCCTTCAGATGCGGTTCCTCGCCCTCGTCCTCCTCCTGGCTCTCGCCGTCGCCTTCGTCGGCGCCAAGTCCCTGGCCTGCTGTGGCGGCGGAGGTCACCACGGCGGTCACGGAGGAGGCAACGGAGGTCACCATGGAGGTCATGGCGGTGGAGGCTTCGGCGGAGGCTTCGGAGGCGGTGGAGGACTGGGAGGTGAGTACTCCGAGGGAGATGGCGTGTGGAAGACTCCCTGACGGCCCGCTTCATCCGGCGGAAGCACTCCCTCCTTTCTCCTCCTCATAGCGGTTCCTCTGGCGCTGGCCTGCAGCCTTCTTCTCTGGCTTGCATTTGCAATATTTTTGCAATCATCGGCATTGGTTATGATTGGCATGTATGGAGTGGAATTTCCTTCTACGTGTTAGTTTACCTGATTTACACACACACACACACACACACACACACACACATACACACACACACACATATGTATATATATATATATATATATATATATATATATATATATATATATATATATATATATATATATATATATATATAGATAAATAGATAGATAGATAGATAGATAGATATGTAAATATATACATATATATATATATATATATATATATATATATATATATATATATATATATATATATATATATATATGTGTGTGTGTGTGTGTGTGTGTGTGTGTGTGTGTGTGTGTGTGTGTGTGTGTGTGTGTGTGTAGTCGCACGTCTTTGTTTGATTTGATTATTGTGTCCGCTAGAGAGAGGAAAAAGTCTTGCATAACCCGCAAAGACCACATGCAGACTGCACGCTGAAAATCATATTTATTTATTATTTTTTCCCCAAAACGCATTATTATACAAAGGGAAAAAACTATCTAACGAACTAAAATGAACACATCTAATGAAACATTAAAATACACATTTGCAATAATGAAAATAAATATATATTCGCAGAAATTCTCATCTTCACGCTGTATTGTTGAAAATATTTTACATTTTACGAGAAATTGACATTTTTTTCAGGCGGAGGAGGCTTTGGCGGAGGCTTCGGAGGCTGTGAGTAGAGTAGGAAACCATTAGTTGTAATCATTACGGTTATTATTATCAATATAATCAATTATGCCATTATGGTTGATAGTGATATTATTATCTATTCTTGCTGTTGTTGTTATTCCTAGTAATGGGATGTCACTTTTGTTTATGTTTTCTCTGTTGTCGTTAATCCATGATCACAGCTCGTTTTTTCAGGAAACTTCAGAGGAAACAGTGACGAGGAACACGTGACCAACATGTCGTGCTTGCAGTAGTTTTCCTGAATTTTCCCTCTAATGGTCTTTCTCCGATTATATATATATATATATATATATATATATATATATATATATATATATATATATATATATATATATATATATATATATATATATATATATATATATATATATATATATATATATGTATATATATCATTTCAAATAAATCAAATAAACTCATGTGTTTTTTATCTTATTTCATATTGCACCATGAAAGTGGAATTTGGAATTAAATTAATCCGAACAACGGTTGATCAACAATTGGGGAAGATGCACGTCAACAATGCACTCGTTGCCAGATGTACGGAAATAAAGTAATAATTGCCACAAGCACCACAATAATTCAGATGATTTTCTTAAAAAATGAACACCATTTTTCGTGAATTACATTGTGCTATTAACAGCGTCGCCACGTCGCGACAGGAGCCCCGCCCATTACAAGAGGAACGTTTGGGTGGGGGGCGAGTGGTGGTTCGGTGCCCCCTCCATTATCCCCCCCCCCCCCCAGGCAACCCACATCACGACCGCCCCGCCGGGGGCAGTCCCCCCTAGCGTCCGCCAGGCTCCCGCTCCTGCCGGACGGATGGAAGGCCCTGTCTCTGGTCGTGTTGGTTGCGGGCCTGCGCCGCCAACTATAGGGAGAGGCGGTTGGGTGCGGGGCCGCGGGTGGCGGGGCGGGCTGCCGGGCGGGGCTGGGAGCGCGGGCCGCCGGAGCCGAGGGCCACCCTTGGCCTGCTGTGTGGCGGCGGCGGCGGCGGCCGCGCGTCTCCCACTCGGTCCGTTCCCCCGTGCCGCCGCCTGGCCTGAGCGGGCGGGCGGCGCGGCGGCTTGCCCAGTGAGGCCGTTCAGCCTAGGGGGGTGGAGAGGAGATTGTGGGCCTGGGGGCTGCGGTGGCGGCGGCGCCTCCTGGGTTGGCCTGCCAGCCAGTCTTCCTTGGCTGGCCAGGGGACGGCTTGGGCTTTTCCCTACCCCTTCGGCCCCCCCGTGCCCTCTCAGGCCGAGGGCGGCGGGCCCTGGCCTGGCCTGGCCTGCCTGCCTCGTCTTCCTTAGAACAGGGGTTGGCTCAGGCTTACCCCCATCGGCCCCTGGCGCCCTCTCGGGCCAAGGGCGGCGGCGTGGGATTCGGGCGTGGCCCTGCCGCACCCCCGACGGGGCCTTGCCCCGGCCGGACGGGCAAGGGCGGGCCCTGGGCGCGGTCGTGGTGGCTGAGGGCCTGCGCCGACAACGACAGGGGGACTGCCTCGGCTGCGGGCGGCGAGGGGCGACCCCCGCCTCGAGCCCGCTGCTGCTGCGGCCGGCGTCGGGGCCGGCCCTCCCGCCCCCGGTTTGGTGGCTTGGGCTTCCTTTCCCCTTTCCCCTTCGTCCCCCGCGCCCTCTCGAGCCGAGGGCGGCGGGCCGGTGGCTGCACCTGCCTGTCAGTCTGCCTCGTCTTCCTCGGGCAGGGGCTGGCTGGGCTTTCCCCCTTCGGCCCCCTGCGCCCTCGCGGGCCGTGGGCGGCGGCGTAGGGGACGGGCGCGGCCCTGCCGGGATCGCCCACCGAAGGAGCCGTTTTTCCCTGGCGGGCGGCCGAGGGCGGGCCCTAGGCGCGGTCATGGTGGCTGAGGGCCTGCGCCGACAACTATAGGGGGGGCCACCTTCGGCTGCGGGCGGGCGGGTGGCGAGCCCCGCGTCGAGCTCGCCGTCGGGACCGGGCGGGAGCTTTGCGCGGGCGGTGCGGTGGCCCCCTGCTGGTTGGGCCTCGCCCCCTGCGCCCTCTCGAGCCGGGGGCGGAGGCGGCAGGCGTGGCCCCCGCCGCTGCGAGGAAGCCCCTGCCTCTCCGGCTGCCGTCCCCGAAAGCGGGGCAGGCTTTGGGGGGTCCTGGCTGCCGGAGCCGTCGGAGGGGCTGCCTTCCCTGGCCCCCGGGGCCGAGCGGCCCCTACCCGCGGTCGTGTGGGCTGAGGGCCCGTGCCGACAACTATAGGGGGGACCACCTTCGGCGGCTGCAGGCGGATGGGCGGCGAGCTCGCCGTCGGGGCCGGTCGGGGGCCTTGCGCGGGAGGTGCGGGGGCCGCCTGCTGGTTGGGCCTCGCCCCCCGAGCGGGCGGCTTGGGCTCTCCTGCCCCCTGCGCTCTCTCGGGCCGAGGGCCGAGGTCGGAGCCGGAGGCGGCCGGCGCGGGCGTGGCCCCCGCCGCCGCGAGGAAGCCCCTGCCTCTCCGGCTCCCGTCCCCGAAAGCGGGGCAGGATTTGGGGGGGTCCTGGCTGCCGGGGCCGTCGGAGGGGCTGCCTTCCCTGGCCCCCGGGGCCGAAGGGCCCCTGCCCCGCGGTCGTGTGGGCTGAGTCGGTCCGCGCCGACAACTACAGGGTGGTCCACCTTCATTTGGGTGTCGGCGGGCGGCGGCGGCGTCAAGCCGTGGCCGCGGCGGTCCCCGCTGCCCTGGCCCGCCAACGCGCGGCCCTCTCCCCACCCCTGCCGAGCGTGCTGGGCTGGGCTGGAACGCGGCGAGGCGGGCGCGGGTCCCCCTCGGGGCCGGAGCTGGCCGCCCTCGGGGCCGGCCAGCGAGCGTGGCGGACGGGGGCAAGAGGCGGTGCAGCGGGGTTGGCGGTTGGGGGCCCGTTGCTCCCCGCCCTCCACCCGCGAGAAAGTGAGGCGCTTACCGGGGCGTGGGTGGTGGGGCGTGCGGAGGGCGTCCTCTCCCTGGGCGTGGCGCAGGAGGAGGCCCTGTTTGCGGTCGTGTTGGCTGAGGGACCGCGCCGACAACTATATAGGGACACCCATGGCCGCATCTCTTCCCTCCCTCACCGTTGCGGCGCTCTCCCTGCTCCTTTCCCCTTCTGTCCCTTGCTGCTCTGCTCTTTTCTCCCTGTTCTTACGTCCGGGGGTGTGTGGTGTCTTTTGGGGGTTTGGGCGCCGTCCTGTGCTCTTGGTAAGCTCGGGCGTAGGTCCCTTCCTCGAATTTCCCTCCCCCCCGAACCTGGCACAGCAAAGGTCGCGGGCTCGCGCCACGATGCCGACCGGGGGCCGCCGGGGTAACCAGTCCCCGTGCCACCCCCGCCAGTGTCGGCTGTGGTCCTGCCCTTCACACAGGCGACCGCCCCTCTCTTGACGTTCGGAATGGTTTCCGAGTGCCGCCCCCCTTTTGCGGCCTTCCCCTCGTGACGGCTGAGCCCCCTGCGGTTCTTCTCCCCTCGGCCACGTTTCGCCGGTAGCGCGGAGTTAGATCCCGGGTGTGCACACCCTTGCGGCGAGAAAGAAAGAAACCCCCGGCAATCCCACACCCCTCCTCCTGCGGAGCCCACGGGTGAGGCAGGTTGAAAAGGACACTGGGCCAGCGAGAGTACTACGTACTCCCCTCCCCCTTGCCACGGGCTTGGCTCGCTGCTCGCCTCCTGCCGGCTCCCGTTTGTGCATGCATGCTTGCTTGCTTGCTTGCCTCCGGAGCCGAGCCTTGCAGCGCGAGTTGCGGCCAGGGCCCCATTACGTGTGGCGTTCTTTGGTGGGGTTGGAGTTGCATGTAGTTTTGTCTGCGGCCCGTTGCTGCGACGGAGAACGGAGGAAAGAGGAGGAGGAGAAGGCGGTGAGCAAAGGCGTGGCTTGCCCTTATTAGCCTTATTGCACAGCTCAAGGGTGCGGAGCGGGACTGCCGGAAGCAGGCCTGTGCCCCACTGCCTTGGCAGCCCGCCTGTATCCGGCTGGCTGGCTGGCTGGCTGGCCTGCCTGCGCTTTGCCCCTCTCCCCCCTTCTGTCCTCCCCGTCGCTGCACGACCACGATGGCGACAGAGAGAAAAAGGGCTCGCGCCCGGGAGGGAGCTCGCCGCGGCCTTTGTTCTGGTCCGGCGACGCTGTCGTCTCCCTCCCCTGTGTGCGGCGCACCCTGAGCGAGTCGAGAGAGAAACGACCCCCA
This sequence comes from Penaeus vannamei, assembly GCF_042767895.1. Classification (NCBI taxonomy): domain Eukaryota; kingdom Metazoa; phylum Arthropoda; class Malacostraca; order Decapoda; family Penaeidae; genus Penaeus; species Penaeus vannamei. The sequence goes on from NC_091576.1 coordinate 3,529,876, forward strand.
ACAACCAGCCATCGAAAAAAGTGCGGCCCCCCCTTTATTTGAAATGCCCCCCCTCCTTCGTCCCCATTCCTTCCTGGTGTGGCTTCTGGCCGCAGCAGCGGGAGAGCGGGGCGAGAGTCGTCGTTGGGCGTTTCCGGGGGGGGTTTTGCCATGTGAAAAGCCAAAGTAACAATAATGGGCAGCGCAGCCCATTGTGGCAGCAGCTGCTGCTGCTGCTGCTCGAGAAAGCTGCTATCGTCTCCCTCCTCCTCCTCCTCCTTCTTCTTCCATGTCCTCCTCCTCCTAATGTTGTTCATATGACGACGACGACGACCAGGCTAGTGTGCGTTGTTGCTTCTACCTGCTTGATCCTGCCAGTAGTCATATGCTTGTCTCAAAAATTAAGCCATGCATGTGTAAGTACAGGCCGACTTAAGGCCAAACCGCGGACGGCTCATTAAATCAGATATAACTCATTGGATCTCTGCTGAACCGCATTACTTGGATAACTGTGGTAATTCTAGAGCTAATACATGCCTTTGTAGTCTCCGACCGCGAGGGAGGAGCGCTTTTATTTGACCAAAACCCTCGGCAGTCGGTTCCCGCAAGGGTCCGGCCGCACACATCTTGGTGAATCAGAATAACTTTTGCCGAGCGCACGACCCCTCCCGTAACCCGGGTTGGGTCGGCGCCGCGTCCTGCAGGCGTCTGCCTCATCAGCTCTCGATTGTAGGTTAAACGCCTACAATGGCTATCACGGGGAATCAGGGTTCGATTCCGGAGAGGGAGCCTGAGAAACGGCTACATCTAAGGAAGGCAGCAGGTGCGCAAATTACCCACTCCCGGCACGGGGAGGTAGTGACGAAAAATACTGTTGCGAGCCCCGAACGGGGCCTCGCAATTGGAATGAGTACACTTTAAATCCTTGTACGAGGATCGAGTGGAGGGCAAGTCTGGTGCCAGCCGCCGCGGTAATTCCAGCTCCACTAGCTTATTTTGAAGTTGTTGCGGTTGAAACGCTCGTAGTTTGACTTCTGCTCTGGACCGGCGGTCCGCCTTAGCGGCGGCTACTGCCGGGTTCCGAGCTGTGCGCCCCGCCAGTGTCCCCTTGTGGACGACATGTTTACTTTGAAAAAATTAGAGTGCTCAGAGCAGGCTGGTTTTTGCTTACAGCCCGAATGGTCGTGCATGGAATGATGGAACAGGACCTCGGTTCTATTTTGTCGGTTTTTCGGAACCCGAGGTAATGATTAATAGAAGCAGACGGGGGCATTCGTACTGCGACGCTAGAGGTGAAATTCTTAGACCGTCGCATGACGACCTACTGCGAAAGCATCTGCCAAGGATGTTTTCATTGATCAAGAACGAAAGTTAGAGGTTCGAAGGCGATCAGATACCGCCCTAGTTCTAACCTTAAACGATGCTGACTAGCGATCCGCCGCAGTTATTCCCATGACCCTGAAAAGGATGATTTTGATAAATTGCTTAAAACGACATTCATTTTGATATTTCATTGGATCACTTTCTATGAGGTCATCAAATCTTCACTGCAGAGTTTTCATTTTTTTTTTCCCTACAAGATATTTCTACTAGAGGTAAGGCCAACAATATGACTGGATTTGCAGTAATAAAATCTGATTCTCAATAAAAGATGAAAGTTTCATGGACATAAATGCACACATATAATAGTTATCAAAAAGAGGGCATTTAACAGTAAAGGAAGAATGATATTTCGTTATCTTTATATATATATATATATATATATATATATATATATATATATATATATATATATATATATATATATATATATATATATATAATAGACAAAACGGGAGAAACAAAAACCCTAGAGCATCGTAACTATTTATTTATTCTTTTATTTTTATTTATTTATTTTTATTTATTTATTATTATTATTTTTTACCAATTCCACGTTTCATAATTGATAATGGTTGATGATAAGTCAGACAATTAGATCAAATGCATCATTTCAAACTCAATAATAATAGATTTTCATCCAGCCACATTTTCTTCTTTATAGGGTCTTCGAAAATAAGTGACTATCGCATTTTTCTTCTAATTTGTATTACATGGCACGGATCAAGTCAATGTGATCTTGTATTTTAGAAAATGAACTAATGCTTACTGATTCACTATTTCATCGTTTTTCTTATGTGTATACGTACCATATTCTTTTGTGGGGAATCAGATCCGTACCTGACTCAAAAATTATGAAATAGTGAATCAGTAAGCATTAGACCATTTTCTTCCGTCTAAAATACACACATTGACTTGATCCGTAGCATAAAATACAAATCAAGAAGGAAAAATCCGACAGCCACTTGTTTTCAAAGATACTATAAAGAAGGAAATGAGACTGAACGAAAAATACATTATTATCGAGTTTCGAAAGACGTATTTGACCTAATATGGGAGATCGCCAACTTCGGGGCAACTTGGGCAGGATTGAACTCGCCTCCGGTTGCCCATTCCGAGCGATCTCCTTGCTTGTTGCCTTTGACGATGACGAAGCGAAAAGTGGGACGCAGAGAGTAACGTCAGCCGAAAATGCGTTGGATATTATTCATTTGTGCAGAGAGGATTTACCAAGTGTAATTTGCGCGGAAATGGTGGGACTCGACATCTCATTAGATATCGAGTGAAATATGGATAACATCCGGGTATGACGTACGCAAAGTTGGTTTAAAGTGTAGGAAAGTTGAATTTCGATTGATTAGTTAAACGATTAATGTATGGCTCTCATGACGGCCTTTGGGATGGCGACACTGTCAGCGTCATACGAATGCTTTTAGGATAAATCTGTGACACTAGGACCGAGTCTGACAACATCAAATTATTCTTATCAAAGACAATGAGTCCAGTGACTCTACTTGTTCATAAATATTCGTAAATACATTTATCCTCTTAATGAAGTTTACATCCTCGTGACTTGTCATTATACACTGTTGAAGGTGAAAGGAGAAATCAGATTGAAAACACAAACCAAATCTTCAGAAAAGTTTTA
>NC_091576.1:3547461-3554961 GCF_042767895.1 Penaeus vannamei
GTGGTGACCTCCGTGGTGACCACCGTGGTGACCCCCATGGTGACCACCCTGGTGACCCCCATGGTGACCCCCGTGGTGACCTCCGTGGTGACCTCCGCCGAAGCAGCAAGGCAAGGTCTTGGCGGCGGCGAAGGCAAAGGCGAGAGCCAGCAGGAGAAGCAGGGCGAGGAACCGCATCTGCAGCAGACGCGGAAGCAGTCAGGGCGGGGTGCACATTTTTGTGACAAAAATAATACACACACACACACACACACACACACACACACAGATATATATATATATATATATATATATATATATATATATATATATATATATATATATATATATATATATATATATATATATATATATGTGTGTGTGTGTGTGTATGTATCCGCATAAACATTGCAAATGCGCATAGATGCATGTATGTATGTGTGTATGAATGTAAGTATATTATATAGTGTACAGATACACACACACACACACACACACACACACACACACACACACAGTTTCCTTACTTTGAGTTCCGAAGACAGGGAGCTGCACACCTGATCCCCAGGACCTCATCAATGCTCTTATAAGCCGCTGCTCTGCCTCCTCAAGGCACCCTGTCCCCCTCAAGGCAAAAGGGACATACGGACGTGACCTTGTCCGAAGGCTGAAATTCCCGAAAAGTGATGAAATCTTTGTTCTTGGATTCCTCGCGGATGCCAAAGCAACGGGACGGCCGCCAGCAGATTTGTTTGTTTCAGGATCAGCTGTTTGTTTAATCCAGGAGCTCGATGACGAAGTCGAAGCCAAGGCCTTGCAGCGGGTCGGGAACTGACGTCTCTGATTGGGTTTGCACACATGATTAGCATTATCCTTCAAGGTTCGGTCGATGGGTTAGGCGTCATCCCAAGCAGGATAAAGGTCAGGGGTCAAGATTTCAAGGGGGGAGGGGAGGACAGAAGGAGTAGGGGCGCAAAGGGAACATATAAGCCCTTCGGTCCTCAAGATTCGGCAGTCCAGGAGCTCACGAAGACCACGGTAAGAAGCCTGGGAAATCTGAGACCCATTGCCATGTGTCAGCTGTGGCGTTGGAGTCATCTGCCTTTGTTTTGTTGTACATTTTGCCTTTCAGTCAGTTCCGCTCGCGCGCTGATGTGCGTGATTTAATTAACATCGAAATTCAATTTACCTCATCTAAGAAAAAATGCTGAGCTAACATGTAAAACGACAGGCATCGGGAAGTTTCATCTTCATAACTGCTTTTACGTTCGACGATGACATAATGACATTATATCAGTGATATAGTAATTGAGAATAGTACTAGAATAGATAATAATGATGGTAATGATGAGAACAGTAGCATTTATGGTACTATTAGTAACATTTATAGCAGTTAAAGTAGTGGCAGTAATCATAATAATAATAATAACAGTATCAATAGTAGTAGTAGTAATAATAGTAAGAACGATAATCGAAGTAATAATCAGTAATAATGAAAATGGTTTTGACTAAATTCTTAATAAATGAATTAATTAATAAAAAAAAAATGCTTCCCGAAAAGGCCAAGCTCCTCAGGGTCCTTCTCCCTCGACGCTCCCTTCAGATGCGGTTCCTCGCCCTCGTCCTCCTCCTGGCTCTCGCCGTCGCCTTCGTCGGCGCCAAGTCCTTGGCCTGCTGTGGCGGCGGAGGTCACCACGGCGGTCACGGAGGAGTCAACGGAGGTCACCATGGAGGTCATGGCGGTGGAGGCTTCGGCGGAGGCTTCGGAGGCGGTGAAGGACTGGGAGGTGAGTACTCCGAGGGAGATGGCGTGTGGAAGACTCCCTGACGGCCCGCTTCATCCGGCGGAAGCACTCCCTCATTTCTCCTCCTCATAGCGGTTCCTCTGGCGCTGGCCTGCAGCCTTCTTCTCTGGCTTGCATTTGCAATATTTTTGCAATCATCGGCATTGGTTATGATTGACATGTATGGAGTGGAATTTCCTTCTACGTGTTAGTGTACCTGATTTACACACACACACACACACACACACACACACACACACACACACACACACACACACATATATATATATATATATATATATATATATATATATATATATATATATATATATATATATATGTGTGTACATATATACATATATATATATATATATATATATATATATATATATATATATATATATATATATATATATATATATATGTGTGTGTGTGTGTGTGTGTGTGTGTGTGTGTGTGTGTGTGTGTGTGTGTACTCGCACGTTTTTGTTTGATTTGATTATTGTGTCCGTTAGAGAGAGGAAAAGGTCTTGCATAACCCGCAAAGACCACATGCAGACTGCACGCTGAAAATCATATTTATTTATTATTTTTTCCCCAAAACGCATTATTATATAAAGGGAAAAAACTATCTAACGAACTGAAATGAAAACATCTAATGAAACACTAAAATGCACATTTGTAGTGAAAATAAATATATATTCGCAGAAATTCTCATCTTCACGCTGCATTGTTGAAAATATTTTACATTTTACGAGAAATTGACATTTTTTTCAGGCGGAGGAGGCTTTGGCGGAGGCTTCGGAGGCTGTGAGTAGAGTAGGAAACCATTAGTTGTAATCATTACGGTTCTTATTATCAATATAATCAATTATGCCATTATGGTTGATAGTGATATTATCATCTATTCTTGCTGTTGTTGTTATTCCTAGTAATGGAATGTCTCTTTTGTTTATGTTTTCTCTGTTGTCGTTAATCCATGATCACAGCTCGTTTTTTCAGGAAACTTCAGAGGAAACAGTGACGAGGAACACGTGACCAACATGTCGTGCTTGCAGTGGTTTTCCTGAATTTTCCCTCTAATGGTCTTTCTCCGATTTATATATATATATATATATATATATATATATATATATATATATATATATATATATATATATATATATATATATATCACTTCAAATAAATCAAATAAACTCATGTGTTTTTTTTTATCTTATTTGATATTGCACCATGAAAGTGGAATTTGGAATTCAATTAATCCGAACAACGGTTGACCAACAATTGGGGAAGATGCACGTCAACAATGCACTCGTTGCCAGATGTACGGAAATAAAGTAATAATTGCCACAAGCACCACAATAATTCAGATGATTTTCTTAAAAAATGAACACCATTTTTCGTGAATTACATTGTGCTATTAACAACGTCGCCACGTCGCGACAGGAGCCCCGCCCAGTACGAGAGGAACGGTGGGGTGGGGGGCGAGTGGTGGCTCGGTGACCCCCTCCATTACCCCCACCCCCCCAGGCAACCCACATCACGATCGCCCCGCCGGGAGCAGTCCCCCCTAGCGTCCGCCAGGCTCCCGCTCCTGCCGGACGGATGGAAGGCCCTGTCTCTGGTCGTGTTGCCTGCGGGCCTGCGCCGCCAACTATAGGGAGAGGCGGTTGGGTGCGGGGCCGCGGGTAGCGGGGCGGGCTGCCGGGCGGGGCTGGGAGCGCGGGCCGCCGGAGCCGAGCTCCGCCCTTGGCCTGCTGTGTGGCGGGGGCGGCGGCCGCGCGTCTCCCACTCGGTCCGTTCCCCCCGTGCCGCCGCCTGGCCTGAGCGGGCGGGCGGCGCGGCGGCCTGCCCAGCGAGGCCGTTCAGCCTAGGGGGGTGGAGAGGAGATTGTGGGCCTGGGGGCTGCGGTGGCGGCGGCGCCTCCTGGGTTGGCCTGCCAGCCACATCTTCCTTGGCTGGCCAGGGGACGGCTTTTCCCTACCCCTTTGCCCCCCCCCCCCCCGCGCCCTCTCGGGCCGAGGGCGGCAGGCCCTGGCCTGGCCTGGTCCGCCTGCCTCGTCTTCCTTAGAACAGGGGTTGGCTCGGGCTTACCCCCATCGGCCCCTGGCGCCCTCTCGGGCCGAGGGCGGTGGCGTGGGATTCGGGCGTGGCCCTGCCGCACCCCCGACGGGGCCTTGCCCCGGCCGGACGGGCAAGGGCGGGCCCTGGGCGCGGTCGTGGTGGCTGAGGGCCTGCGCCGACAACGACAGGGGGACTGCCTCGGCTGCGGGCGGCCGGGGGCGACCCCCTCGAGCCCGCTGCTGCTGCGGCCACCGTCGGGGCCGGCCTGCCCTCCCGCACCGGCGGTACAGGGCCCGCCCGCCCCCGGTTTGGCGGCTTGGGCTTCCTTTCCCCTTTCCCCTTCGTCCCCCGCGCCCTCTTAGGCCGAGGGCGGCGGGCCGGTGGCTGGACCTGCCTGTCAGTCTGCCTCGTCTTCCTCGGGCAGGGGCTGGCTCGGGCTTTCCCCCCTTCGGCCCCCTGCGCCCTCGCGGGCCGTGGGCAGCGGTGTAGGGGATGGGCGCGGCCCTACCGGGATTGCCCCCCGAAGGGACCGTTTTTCCCTGGCGGGCGGCCGAGGGAGGGCCCTGGGCGCGGTCGTGGTGGCTGAGGGCCTGCGCCGACAACTATAGGGGGGGCCACCTTCGGCTGCAGGCGGGTGGGCGGCGAGCCCCGCGTCGAGCTCGCCGTCGGGACCGGGCGGGGGCCTTGCGCGGGCGGTGCGGGTGCCCCCTGCTGGTTGGGCTTCGCCCCCTGCGCCCTCTCGGGCCGGGGACGGTGGCGGCGGCGGCGGGTGCGGGCGTGGCCCCCGCCGCCGCGAAGAAGCCCCTGCCTCTCCGGCTCCCCTCCCCGAAAGCGGGGCAGGCTTTGGGGGGGTCCTGGCTGCCGGGGCCGTCGGAGGGGCTGCCTTCCCTGGCCACCGGGGCCGAGCGGCCCCTGCCCGCGGTCGTGTGGGCTGAGGGCCCGTGCCGACAACTATAGGGGGGACCACCTTCGGCGGCTGCAGGCGGACGGGCGGCGAGCTCGCCGTCGGGGACGGGCGGGGGCCGCCTTCTGCTTGGGCCTCGCCCCCCGGGCGGGCGGCTTGGGCTCTCCTGCCCCCTGTGCTCTCTCGGGCCGAGGGCGGAGCTGGCGGCGGCGGACGCGGGCGTGGCCCCCGCCGCCGCGAGGAAGCCCCTGCCTCTCCGGCTCCCGTCCCCGAAAGCGGGGCAGGCTTTGGGGGGTCCTGGCTGCCGGGGCCGTCGGAGGGGCTGCCTTCCCTGGCCCCCGGGGCCGAGCGGCCCCTGCCCCGCGGTCGTGTGGGCTGAGTCGGCCCGCGCCGACAAATACAGGGTGGTCCACCTTCATTTGGGTGTCAGTGGGCGGCGGCGGCGGAGGCGTCAAGCCGTGGCCGCGGCGGTCCCCACTGCCCTTTCCCGCCAACGCGCGGCCCTCTCCCCATCCCTGTCGAGCGTGCTGGGCTGGGCTGGAACGCGGCGAGACGGGCACGGGTCCCCCTCGGGGCCGGAGCCGGCCGGCGAGCGTGGCGGGCGGGGGCAAGAGGCGGTGCAGCGGGGTTGGCGGTTGGGGGCCCGTTGCTCCCCGCCCTCCACCCGCGAGAAAGTGAGGCGTTTACCGGGGCGTGGGTGGTGGGGCGTGCGGAGGGCGTCCTCTCCCTTGGCATGGCGCAGGATGGGCCCCTGTTTGCGGTCGTGTTGGCTGAGGGACCGCGCCGACAACTATAGGGGGACACCCATGGCCCTCCCTCACCGTTGCGGCGCTCTCCCTGCTCCTTTCCCCTTCTGTCCCTTGCTGCTCTGCTCTTTTCTCCCTGTTCTTACGTCCGGGGGTGTGTGGTGTCTTTTGGGGGTTTGGGCGCCGTCCTGTGCTCTTGGTAAGCTCGGGCGTCGGTCCCTTCCTCGAATTTCCCTCCCCCCCGAACCTGGCACAGCAAAGGTCGCGGGCTCGCGCCACGATGCCGACCGGGGGCCGCCGGGGTAACCAGTCCCCGTGCCACCCCCGCCAGTGTCGGCTGTGGTCCTGCCCTTCACACAGGCGACCGCCCCTCTCTTGACGTTCGGAATGGTTTCCGAGTGCCGCCCCCCTTTTGCGGCCTTCCCCTCGCGACGGCTGATCCCCTCGGCCACGTTTCGCCGGTAGCGCGGAGTTAGATCCCGGGTGTGCACACCCTTGCGGCGAGAAAGGAAGAAACCCCCGGCAATCCCACGCCCCTCCTCCTGCAGAGCCCACGGGTGAGGCAGGTTGAAAAGGAGACTGGGCCAGCGAGGGTACCTCCCCTCCCCCTTGCCACGGGCTTGGCTCGCTCGCCTCCTGCCGGCTCCCGTTTGTGCTTGCTTACTTGCTTGCTTGCTTGCCTCCGGAGCCGAGCCTTGCAGCGCGAGTTGCGGCTAGGGCCCCATTGCGTGTCGTGTTCTTTGGGGGGGTTGGAGTCGTATTTAGTTTTGTCTGCGGCCCGTTGCTGCGACGGAGAGCGGAGGAAAGAGGAGGAGGAGAGGCGGTGAGCAAAGGCGTGGTGGCCATTAGCCTTGCACAGCTCAAGGGTGCGGAGCGGGATTGCCGGAAGCAGGCGTGTGTGTGGGTGAGCAGCCTTGACAGCTGTGAGCCTGTGCCCCACTGCCTTGGCAGCCCGCCTGTCCCGGCTGGCCTGCCTGCGCCGCGCCCCTCCTCGTCACTGCACGATGGCGATAGAGAGAAAAAGGGCTCGCGCCCGGGAGGGAGCTCGCCGCGGCCGTTGTTCTGGTCCGGCGACGCTGTCGTCTCCCTCCCCTGTGTGCGGCGCATTCTGAGTCGAGAGAGAAACGACCCCCAACAACCAGCCATCGAAAAAAAGTGCGGCCCCCCCTTTATTTGAAATGCCCCCCCTCCTTCGTCCCCATTCCTTCCTGGTGTGGCTTCTGAGCGCAGCAGATGGAGAGTGGGGCATGAGTCGTCGGGCTTTTCCGGGGGAGTTTTGCCACGTGAAAAGCCAAAGTAACCTTAAACGATGCTGACTAGCGATCCGCCGCAGTTATTCCCATGACCCTGAAAAGGATGATTTTGATAAATTGCTTAAAACGACATTCATTTTGATATTTTATTTGATCACTTTCTATGAGGTCATCAAATCTTCACTGCAGAGTTTTCATTTTTTTTCCTACAAGATATTTCTACTAGAGGTAAGGCCAACAATATGACTGGATTTGCAGTACTGAAACCTGATTCTCAATAAAAGATGAAAGTTTCATGGACATAAATGCACACATATAATAGTTATCAAAGAGAGGGCATTTAACGGTAAAGGAAGAATGATATTTCGTTATCTTTGCATATAAATATATATATATATATATATATATATATATATATATATATATATATATATATATATATATATATATATATATATATATATATATATAAATATATACATATATATATATATATATATATATATATATATATATATATATATATATATATATATATATATATATATATATATATATATATTAGACAAAACGGGAGAAACAAAAATCCTAGAGCATCGTAACTATTTATTTATTCTTTTATTTTTATTTATTTATTTTTATTTATTTATTATTTTCATTTATTTATTATTTTTATTATTATTTTTTTTTTTTTACCAATTCCACGTTTCATAATTGATAATGGTTGATGATAAGTCAGACACTTAGATCAAATGCATCACTTGAAACTC
>NC_091576.1:3562461-3567461 GCF_042767895.1 Penaeus vannamei
CCTGTCAGTCTGCCTCGTCTTCCTCGGGCAGGGGCTGGCTCGGGCTTTCCCCCTTCGGCCCCCTGCACCCTCGCGGGCCGTGGGCAGCGGTGTAGGGGACGGGCGCGGCCCTGCCGGGATTGCCCCCCGAAGGGACCGTTTTTTCCTGGCGGGCGGCCGAGGGAGGGCCCTGGGCGCGGTCGTGGTGGCTGAGGGCCTGCGCCGACAACTATAGGGAGGGCCACCTTCGGCTGCAGGCGGGCGGGCGGCGAGCCCCGCGTCGAGCTCGCCGTCGGGACCGGGCGGGTGCCTTGCGCGGGCGGTGCGGGGGCCCCCTGCTGGTTGGGCCTCACCCCCTGCGCCCTCTCGGGCCGGGGGCGGAGGCGGCGGCGGCGGGCCCGGGCGTGGCCCCCGCCGCCGCGAAGAAGCCCCTGCCTCTCCGGCTCCCCTCCCCGAAAGCGGGGCAGGCTTTTGGGGGGTCCTGGCTGCCGGGGCCGTCGGAGGGGCTGCCTTCCCTGGCCCCCGGGGCCGAGCGACCCCTGCCCGCGGTCGTGTGGGCTGAGGGCCCGTGCCGACAACTATAGGGGGGACCACCTTCGGCGGCTGCAGGCGGACGGGCGGCGAGCTCGCCGTCGGGGCCGGGCGGGGGCCTTGCGCGGGCGGTGCGAGGGCCGCCTTCTGGTTGGGCCTCGTCCCCCGAGCGGGCGGCTTGGGCTCCCCTGCCCCCTGCGCTCTTTCGGGCCGAGGGCGGGCGTGGCCCCCGCCGCCGCGAGGAAGCCCCTGCCTCTCCGGCTGCCGTCCCCGAAAGCGGGGCAGGCTTTGGGGAAGTCCTGGCTGCCGGGGCCGTCGGAGAGGCTGCCTTCCCTGGCCCCCGGGGCCGAGCGGCCCCTGCCCGCGGTCGTGTGGGCTGAGGGCCCGTGCCGACTACTATAGGGGGGACCACCTTCGGCGGCTGCAGGCGGACGGGCGGCGAGCTCGCCGTCGGGGCCGGGCGGGGGCCTTGCGCGGGCGGTGCGAGGGCCGCCCTCTGGTTGGGCCTCGCCCCCCGAGCGGGCAGCTTGGGCTCCCCTGCCCCCTGCGCTCTTTCGGGCCGAGGGCGGAGCAGGCGGCGGCTTGGGCGGGCGTGGCCCCCGCCGCCGCGAGGAAGCCCCTGCCTCTCCGGCTCCCGTCCCCGAAAGCGGGGCAGGCTTTGGGGAAGTCCTGGCTGCCGGAGCCGTCGGAGGGGCTGCCTTCCCTGGCCCCCGGGGCCGAGCGGCCCCTGCCCGCGGTCGTGTGGGCTGAGGGCCCGTGCCGACTACTATAGGGGGGACCACCTTCGGCGGCTGCAGGCGGACGGGCGGCGAGCTCGCCGTCGGGGCCGGGCGGGGGCCTTGCGCGGGCGGTGCGGGGGCCGCCTTCAGCTTGGGCTCCCCTGCCCCCTGCGCTCTTTCGGGCCGAGGGCGGAGCCGGCGGCGGCTTGGGCGGGCGTGGCCCCCGCCGCCGCGAGGAAGCCCCTGCCTCTCCGGCTCCCGTCCCCGAAAGCGGGGCAGGCTTTGGGGAAGTCCTGGCTGCCGGGGCCGTCGGAGGGGATGCCTTCCCTGGCCCCCGGGGCCGAGCGGCCCTTGCCCCGCGGTCGTGTGGGCTGAGTCGGCCCGCGCCGACAACTACAGGGTGGTCCACCTTCATTTGGGTGTCAGCGGGCGGCGGCGGCGGAGGCGGCAAGCCGTGGCCGCGGCGGTCCCCGCTGCCCTGGCCCGTCAACGCGCGGCCCTCTCCCCACCCCTGCCGAGCGTGCTGGGCTGGCCTGGAACGCGGCGAGGCGGGCGCGGGTCCCCCTCGGGGCCGGAGCCGGCCGGCGAGCGTGGCGGGCGGGGGCAAGAGGCGGTGCAGCGGGGTTGGCGGTTGGGGGCCCGTTGCTCCCTGCCCTCCACCCGCGAGAAAGTGAGGCGTTTACCGGGGCGTGGGTGGTGGGGCGTGTGGAAGGCGTCCTCTCCCTTGGCGTGGCGCAGGAGGGGCCCCTGTTTACGGTCGTGTTGGCTGAGGGACCGCGCCCACAACTATAGGGGGACACCCATGGCCCTCCCTCACCGTTGCGGCGCTCTCCCTGCTCCTTTCCCCTTCTGTCCCTTGCTGCTCTGCTCTTTTCTCCCTGTTCTTACGTCCGGGTGTGTGTGGTGTCTTTTGGGGGTTTGGGCGCCGTCCTGTGCTTTTGGTAAGCTCGGGCGTCGGTCCCTTCCTCGAATTTCCCTCCCCCCCGAACCTGGCACAGCAAAGGTCACGGGCTCGCTCCACGATGCCGACCGGGGGCCGCCGGGGTAACCAGTCCCCGTGCCACCCCCGCCAGTGTCGGCTGTGGTCCTGCCCTTCACACAGGCGACCGCCCCTCTCTTGACGTTCGGAATGGTTTCCGAGTGCCGCCCCCCTTTTGCGGCCTTCCCCTCGCGACGGCTGAGCCCCCTGCGGTTCTTCTCCCCTCGGCCACGTTTCGCCGGTAACGCGGAGTTAGATCCCGGGTGTGCACACCCTTGCGGCGAGAAAGGAAGAAACCCCCGGCAATCCCACGCCCCTCCTCCTGCGGAGCCCACGGGTGAGGCAGGTTGAAAAGGAGACTGGGCCAGCGAGAGTACCTCCCCTCCCCCTTGCCACGGGCTTGGCTCGCTCGCCTCCTGCCGGCTCCCGTTTGTTTGCTTGCTTGCTTGCCTCCGGAGCCGAGGCCTTGCAGCGCGAGTTGCGGCTAGGGCCCCATTGCGTGTGGTGTTCTTTGGGGGGGTTAGAGTTGTATGTAGTTTTGTCTGCGGCCCGTTGCTGCGATGGAGAGCGGAGGAAAGAGGAGGAGGAGAAGGCGGAGAGGCGGTGAGCAAAGGCGTGGTGGCCTTTAGCCTTGCACAGCTCAAGGGTGCGGAGCGGGATTGCCGGAAGCAGGCGTGTGTGTGGGTGAGCAGCCTTGACAGCTGTGAGCCTGTGCCCCACTGCCTTGGCAGCCCGCCTGTCCCGGCTGGCCTGCCTGCGCCGCGCCCCTCTCCCCCCCTCTGTCCTCCTCGTCGCTGCACGACCACGATGGCGATAGAGAGAAAAAGGGCTCGCGGCCGGGAGCTCGCCGCGGCCGTTGTTCTGGTCCGGCGACGCTGTCGTCTCCCTCCCCTGTGTGCGGCGCACCCTGAGTCGAGAGAGAAACGACCCCCAACAACCAGCCATCGAAAAAAGTGCGGCCCCCTCTTTATTTGAAATGTCCCCCCTCCTTCGTCCCCATTCCTTCCTGGTGTGGCTTCTGGGCGCAGCAGCGGGAGAGCGGGGCGAGAGTCGTCGGGCTTTTCCGGGGGGGTTTTGCCATGTGAAAAGCCAAAGTAACCTTAAACGATGCTGACTAGCGATCCGCCGCAGTTATTCCCATGACCCTGAAAAGGATGATTTTGAAAAATTGCTTAAAACGACATTCATTTTGATATTTCATTTGATCACTTTCTATGTCATCAAATCTTCACTGCAGAGTTTACATTTTTTTTTTCCTACAATATATTTCTACTAGAGGTAAGGCCAACAATATGACTGGATTTGCAGTAATAAAATCTGGTTCTCAATAAAAGATGAAAGTTTCATGGACATAAATGCACACATATAATAGTTATCAAAGAGAGGGCATTTAACGGTAAAGGAAGAATGATATTTCGTTATCTTTACATATATATATATATATATATATATATATATATATATATATATATATATATATATATATATATATATAATAGACAAAACGGGAGAAACAAAAATCCTAGAGCATCGTAACTATTTATTTATTCTTTTATTTTTATTTATTTATTTATTTTTATTTATTATCTTTCTTTTTTTTTACCAATTCCACGTTTCATGATTGATAATGGTTGATGATAAGTCAGACAATTAGATCAAATGCATCACTTGAAACTCAGTAATAATAGATTTTCATCCAGCCACATTTTCTTCTCTATAGGGTCTTCTAAAATAAGTGACTATCGCATTTTTTTTCTTATAATTTGTATCATATGGCACGGATCAAATCAATGTGATTTTGTATTTTAACGAAAGAAAATAAACTAATGCTTACCGATTCACTATTTCATCCTTTTTTCTTATGTGTATACGAACCATATTCTCTTATGATCCGTACCTGACTCAAAAATTATGAAATAGTGAATCAGTAAGCATTAGTTCATTTTCTTCCGTCTAAAATACCCACATTGACTTGATCCGTAGCATACAATACAAATTAAAAGAAGAAATGCGACAGTCACTTATTTTCAAAGACACTATAGGCAAGAAAATGAGGCTGAATCAAAAATACATTGTTATTGAGTCTCGAAAGACGTATTTGACCTAATATGGGAGATCGCCAACTTCGGGGCAACTTTGGCAGGATTGAACTCGCCTCCGGTTGCCCATTCCGAGCGATCTCCTTGCTTGTTGTCTTTGACGATGACGAAGCGAAAAGTGGGACGCAGAGAGTAACGTCAGCCGAAAATGCGTTGGATATTATTCATTTGTGCAGAGAGGATTTACCAAGTGTAATTCGCGCGGAAATGGTGGGACTCGACATCTCATTAGATACCGAGTGAAATATGGATAACATCCGGGTATGACGTACGCAAAGTTGGTTTAAAGTGTAGGAAAGTTGAATTTCCTATAAACGACAGATTTATAGCTCTTATGACGTCCTTTGGGATGGCGACACTGTCAGCGTCATACGAATGCTTTAAGGATAAATCTGTGACAGTAGGACCGAGTCTGACATCAAATTATTCTTATCAAAGGCAATTAGTCCAGTGACTCTACTTGTGCATAAATTTTCGTAAATACATTTATCCTCTTAATGAAGTTTACATCCTCGTGACTTGTCATTATACACTGTTGAAGGTGAAAGGAGAAATCAGATTGAAAACACAAACCAAATCTTCAGAAAAGTTTTATTTGTCATGCTGGCAAACGGAAGTCGCTGCTGAATCAACCTGGTAATAGATCGAAAATAGTTTAGGTATTCTTTAAATAATCGTTTTATTAGAGTGTGA
>NC_091576.1:3572461-3576733 GCF_042767895.1 Penaeus vannamei
GCATTTGTACGGTAAATGAAGAATGAAATTTCGTTATATATTAGACAAAACGGGAGAAATTCGAAAATCCTAAAGCATCGTAACTTTCTCTTTTCTTTTCTTTTCTTTACCAATTCCACGTTTCATAATTGATAATGAGAATTAGATCAAATGCATCATTTCAAACTCAATAATAATAGATTTTCATCTAGCCACATTTTCTTCTCTATAGGGTCTTCGAAAATAAGTGACTATCGCATTTTTCTTCTAATTTCTATTACATGGCACGGATCAAGTCAATGTGATCTTGTATTTTAGAAAATGAACTAATGCTTACTGATTCACTATTTCATCGTTTTTCTTATGTGTATACGTACCATATTCCTTTGTGAGGAATCAGATCCGTATCTGACTCAAAAATTATGAAATGGTGAATCAGTAATTTTCTTCCGTCTAAAATACACACATTGACTTGATCCGTAGCATATAATACAAATTAAAAGAAGAAATGCGACAGTCACTTATTTTCAAAGATACTATAGAGAAGAAAATGAGGCTGAATGATAAATACATTATTATTGAGTCTCGAAAGACGTATTTGACCTAATATGGGAGATCGCCAACTTCGGGGCAACTTGGGCAGGATTGAACTCGCCTCCGGTTGCCCATTCCGAGCGATCTCCTTGCTTGTTGCCTTTGACGATGACGAAGCGAAAAGTGGGACGCAGAGAGTAACGTCAGCCGAAAATGCGTTAATTATTATTCATTTGTGCAGAGAGGATTTACCAAGTGTAATTTGCGCGGAAATGGTGGGACTCGACATCTCATTAGATATCGAGTGAAATAAATATAACATCCGGGTATGACGTACGCAAAGTTGGTTTAAAGTGTAGGAAAGTTGAATTTCGATTGATTAATTAAACGATTAATGTATGGCTCTTATGACGGCCTTTGGGATGGTGACACTGTCAGCGTCATACGAATGCTTTTAGGATAAATCTGTGACAGTAGGACCGAGTCTGACAACATCAAATTATTCTTATCAAAGACAATAATGTGTACAGTGACTCTACTTGTGCATAAATTTTCGTAAATACATTTATCCTCTTAATGAAGTTTACATCCTCGTGACTTGTCATTATTTACTGTTGAAGGTGAAAGGAGAAATCAGATTGAAAACACAAACCAAATCTTCAAGAAAAATTTATTTGTCATGCTGGTAAACGGAAGTCGCTGTTGAATCAACCTGGTAATAGATCGAAAATAGTTTAGGTATTCTTTAAATAATCGTTTTATTAGAGTGTGATTGTATGCAGACTAATAAAAGGGATGTTTGGTGACGGTAAATATTATAGACAAGAAACCGTCAATGAATTAATTTTTAAAATATTTATATGAACAGTATATGAAAAAGTACTTTCTTACCATGATGACCGTGATGCCCTCCATGATGGCCTCCGTGGTGACCTCCGTGGTGACCCCCGTGGTGACCTCCGCCGAAGCAGCAAGGCAAGGTCTTGGCGGCGGCGAAGGCAAAGGCGAGAGCCAGCAGGAGAAGCAGGGCGAGGAACCGCATCTGCAGCAGACGTGGAAGCAGTCAGGGCGGGGTGCACATTTTTGTGACAAAAATAATACACACACACACAGACACACAGATATATATATATATATATATATATATATATATATATATATATATATATATATATATATATATATATATATATATATATATATATATATATATATATATGCGCATAAACATTGCAAATGCGCATAGATGCATGTATGTATGTGTGTATGAATGTATGTATATTATATAGTGTACATATATACACACAGACACACACAGTCAGGGCGAGGCGATGAGGCCGAGGGACGTGTGGCGAGCCGAGCGGCCGTTCGGGAGGAGGGGGGGGGGGGGGGAGGGCGGCGCCGGTGGGGGCGCACCGGGGTTCAGGCCTCATTGGGGCATATTTTATGACAAAAATGATATATATACACATACACACACAAATATATATTTGTGTGTGTATATACATAGTGTGTGTGTGTATGTGTGTATACATATTGTATGTGTGTATGTGTGTATACATAGTGTGTGTGTGTGTGTGTATACATAGTGTGTATGTGTGTATACATAGTGTGTGTGTGTATACATAGTGTGTATGTGTGTATACATAGTGTGTGTGTGTGTGTGTGTGTATACATAGTGTGTGTGTGTGTATGTTTGTATACATAGTGTGTGTGTGTGTGTGTGTATACATAGTGTGTGTGTGTGTGTATTTGTGTATACATAGTGTGTGAGTGTGTATACATAGTGTGTGTATGTGTGCATACATAGTGTGTGTGTGTGTATGTGTGTATACATAGTGTGTGTGTGTGTGTATGTGCGTATACATAGTGTGTGTGTGTATGTGTGTATACATAGTGTGTGTGTATGTGTGTATACATAGTGTGTGTGTATGTGTATATACATAGTGTGTGTGTGTATGTGTGTAGACACAATATATATATATATATATATATATATATATATATATATATATATATATATATATATATATATATATATATATATATATATATATATATATATATATATGTATGTATATATATACATATATATATATATATATATATATATATATATATATATATATATATATATATATATATATATATATATATATATATATATATAAATGCACATAAATATTAGAAATGAGCATAGATGCGTGTATGTGTGTATGAATGTATGTATATTATATACTGTACATGTATATATATATATATATATATATATATATATATATATATATATATATATATATATATATATATATATATATATATATATATATATATATTCTTATACATACACACAGTTTCCTTACTTTGAGTTCCGAAGACAGGGAGCTGCACACCTGATCCCCAGGACCTCATCAATGCTCTTATAAGCCGCTGCTCTGCCTCCTCAAGGCACCCTGTCCTTCTCAAGGCAAAAGGGACATACGGACGTGACCTTGTCCGAAGGCTGAAATTTCCGAAAAGGGATGAAATCTTTGTTCTGGGATTCCTCGCGGATGCCAAAGCAACGGGACGGCCGCCAGCAGATTTGTTGATATCAAAATCAGCTGTTTCTTTAATCCAGGAGCTCGATGACGAAGTCGAAGCCAAGACCTTGCAACGGGTCGCGAACGGACGTCTCTGATTGGGTTTGCACACATGATTAGCATTATCCTTCAAGGTTCGGTCGAAGGGTGAGGCGTCATCCCAAGCAGGATAAAGGTCAGGGGTCAGGATTTCAAGGGGGGGGGGTGGCAGAAGGAGTAGGGGCGCAAAGGGAACATATAAGCCCTTCGGTCCTCAAGATTCGGCAGTCCAGGAGCTCACGAAGACCACGGTAAGAAGCCTGGGAAATCTGAGACCCATTGCCACGTGTCAGCTGTGGAGTTGGAGTCATCTGCCTTTGTTTTGTTGTACATTTTGCCTTTCAGTCAATTCCGCTTGTGCGCTGATGTGCGTGATTTGATTAACATCGAAATTCAATTTACATCATCTAAAAAAAGAAAAAAAATGTTGAGCTAACATGTAAAACGACAGGCATCGGGAAGTTTCATCTTCATAACTGCTTTTAAGTTCGACGATGACATAATGACATTATATCAGTATTATAGTAATTGGTAATAGTTCTGAAATAGATTATAATAATGATGATGATGGGAACAGTAGTAGTTATGATACTAATAGTAACAATTATAGCAGCTATAGTAGTGATAGCAGTAATAATAATAATGATAACTATAGTAGTAGTAGTAGTAATAATGATAAGAATGATAATCGAAGTAATAATTAGTAATAATGAAAAAAACTATTGACTAAATCCTTAAAAAATGAATTAATTAATAACAAAAAATGCTTCCCGAAAAGGCCAAGCTCCTCAGGGTCCTTCTCCCTCGACGCTCCCTTCAGATGCGGTTCCTCGCCCTCGTCCTCCTCCTGGCTCTCGCCGTCGCCCTCGTCGGCGCCAAGTCCCTGGCCTGCTGTGGCGGCGGAGGTCACCATGGGGGTCACGGAGGAGGCAACGGAGGTCACCATGGAGGTCATGCCGGTGGAGGCTTCGGCGGAGGCTTCGGAGGCGGTGGAGGACTGGGAGGTGAGTACTCCGAGGGAGATGGCGTGTGGAAGACTCCCTGACGGCCCGCTTCATCCGGCGGAAGCACTCCCTCCTTTCTCCTCCTCATAGCGGTTCCTCTGGCGCTGGCCTGCAGCCTTCTTCTCGGGCTTGCA
>NC_091576.1:3577233-3579733 GCF_042767895.1 Penaeus vannamei
ACCGGCAATCCCGCTCCGAAACCCTTGAGCTGTGCAAAGCTAAAGGCCACCACGCCTTTGCTCACCGCCTCTCCGCCTTCTCCTCCTCCTCCTCTTTCCTCCGCTCTCCGTTGCAGCAACGGGCCGCAGACAAAACTACATACGACTCCAACCCCCCCAAAGAACACCACATGCAATGGGGCCCTGGCCGAAACTCGCGCTGCAAGGCTCGGCTCCGGAGGCAAGCAAGCAAGCAAACAAACGGGAGCCGGCAGGAGGCGAGCGAGCCAAGCCCGTGGCAAGGGGAAGGGGAGGTACTCTCGCTGGCCCAGTCTCCTTTTCAACCTGCCTCACCCGTGGGCTCCACAGGAGGAGGGGCGTGGGATTGCCGGGGGTTTCTTCCTTTCTCGCCGCAAGGGTGTGCACACCCGGGCAGGGGGCTCAGCCGTCGCGAGGGGAAGGCCGCAAAAGGGGGGCGGCACTCGGAAACCTTTCCGAACGTCAAGAGAGGGGCGGTCGCCTGTGTGAAGGGCAGGACCACAGCCGACACTGGCGGGGGTGGCACGGGGACTGGTTACCCCGGCGGCCCCCGGTCGGCATCGTGGCGCGAGCCCGCGACCTTTGCTGTGCCAGGTTCGGGGGGGAGGGAAATTCGGGGAAAGGGGACCCGACCGGCCCCCCCAAAAAAAAAGGCAAAACCAAGAGCGGGGAAGGGGAAAGGGGGGGCGCCCAAAAAACCCCCCCAAAAAAGCCCCAAACCCCCCCAGCCAAAACGGGCCCCCCAACCCCCCCGGCCCCAACCCCCCCCCCCCCTGCACCGCCTCTTGCCCCCGCCGCCGCCGCCGCCGCCCGCCGACACCCAAATGAAGGTGGACCTCCCTTTAGTTGTCGGCGCGGGCCGACTAAACCAATACGACTGCGGGGCAGGGGCCGCTCGGCTTTGGGGGCCAGGGAAGGCAGACCCTCCGACGACCCCGGCAGCCAGGACCCCCCAAAGCCTGCCCCGCTTTTGGGGACGGGAGCCGGAGAGGCAGGGGCTTCCTCGCGGCGGCGGGGGCCACGCCCGCACCCGCCGCCGCCGCCTCCACCCCCGGCCCGAGAGGGTCCAGGGGGCAGGAGAGCCCAAGCCGCCCGCCCGGGGGGCGAGGCCCAATCAGCAGGGGGCTCCGCACCGCCCGCGCAAGGCCCCCGCCCGGCCCCGACGGCGAGCTCGACGCGGGGCTCGCCGGACGCCCGCCCGCAGCCGAAGGTGGCCCCCCTATAGTTGTCGGCGCAGGCCCTCAGCCACCACGACCGCGCCCAGAGCCCGCCCTCGGCCGCCCGCCAGGGAAAAACGGGCCCTTCGGTGGGCGATCCCGGCAGGGTCGCGCCCGTCCCCTACGCCGCCGCCCACGGCCCGCGAGGGCGCAGGGGGCCGAAGGGGGAAAGCCCGAGCCAGCCCCTGCCCGAGAAAGACGAGGCAGACTGACAGGCAGGTCCAGCCCGAGAGTGCGCGGGGGACGAAGGGGAAAGGGGAAAGGTAGCCCAAGCCATCAAACCGGGGACGGGGCGGGCCCTGCACCCCCGGGCCGGGGGGCGGGGGGCCCCCCGGGGCCCGCACCCGGGGCATCCCCGTGGGTCGGGGGGGGGTCGCCCCCGCCCCCCGCCCGGGGGCCCCCCCGCCCCTTGCTCGTCCGGCCTGGGCAATGCCCCGTCGGGGGTGCGGCAGGGCAACGCCCGAATCACACGCCGCCGCCCTCGGCACGAGAGGGCGCCAGGGGCTGATGGGGGTAAGCCCGAGCAAACCCCTGTTCTAAGGAAGACGAGGCAGGCCAGGCCAGGGCCCGCCGCCCTCGGCCCGAGAGGGCGCAGGGGGGCCGAAGGGGTAAGGTAAAGCCCAAGCCGTCCCCTGGCCAGCCAAGGAAGACGTGGCTGGCAGGCCAACCCAGGAGGCGCCGCCGCCACCGCAGCCCCCAGGCCCACAATCTCCTCTCCACCCCCCCAGGGGCTGAACGCCCTCGCTGGGCAGGCCGCCGCGCCGCCCGCCCGTTCAGGCCAGGCGGCAGCACGGGGGGAACGGACCGAGTGGGAGACGCGCGGCCGCCGCCACACAGCAGGCCAAGGGCGGCGCTCGGCTCCGGCGGCCCGCGCTCCCAGCCCCACCCGGGAGCCCGCCACGCCACCCGCGGCCCCGCACCCAACCGCCTCACCCTATAGTTGGCGGCGCAGGCCCGCAGGCAACACGACCAGAGACAGGGCCTTCCATCCGTCCGGCAGGAGCGGGAGCCTGGCGGGCTCTAGGGGGGACCGCCCCCGGCGGGGCGGTCGTGATGTGGGTTGCCTGGGGGGGGGGGGATAATGGAGGGGGTCACTGAACCACCACTCGCCCCCCACCTCTTTTTTTTTTTTTTTTTTTTTTTTTTTTTTATTTTTTTTTAAAAAAAAAAAAAGGGGATCCGGGGGGAAAATTAACCCCGCCAAGGGCACCCAGATAAACACCCAAACCCTTTTACACTTACAAATATCTACTACATTTGACGCT
>NC_091576.1:3584733-3599300 GCF_042767895.1 Penaeus vannamei
GCAACAAGCAAGGAGATCGCTCGGAATGGGCAACCGGAGGCGAGTTCAATCCTGCCGAAGTTGCCCCGAAGTTGGCGATCTCCCATATTAGGTCAAATACGTCTTTCGAGACTCAATAACAATGTATTTTTCATTCAGCCTCATTTTCTTCCCTATAGTGTCTTCGAAAATAAGTGACTGTCGCATTTCTTCTTCTTAATTTGTATTATATGCTACGGATCAAGTCAATGTGGGTATTTTAGACGGAAGAAAATGAACTAAAGTTTACTGATTCACTATTTCATCATTTTTGAGTCAGGTACGGATCTGATTCCTCACAAAAGAATATGGTACGTATACACATAAGAAAAACGATGAAATAGTGAATCAGTAAGCATTAGTTTATTTTCTTTCGTTAAAATACAAGATCACATTGATTGGATCCGTGCCATATGATACAAATTATAAGAAAAAAAAAGCGATAGTCACTTATTTTCGAAGACCCTATATAGAAGAAAATGTGGCTGGATGAAAATCTATTATTACTGAGTTTCAAGTGATGCATTTGATCTAATTGTCTGACTTATCATCAACCATTATCAATTATGAAACGTGGAATTGGTAAAAAAAAAAAAATATAATAATAATAATAATAATAAATAAATAAAAATAAATAAATAAATAAAAATAAAAGAATAAATAAATAGTTACGATGCTCTAGGATTTTTGTTTCTCCCGTTTTGTCTAATATATATATATATATATATATATATATATATATATATATATATATATATATATATATATATATATATATATATATATATATATATATGTAAAGATAACGAAATATCATTCTTCCTTTACCGTTAAATGCCCTCTCTTTGATAACTATTATATGTGTGCATTTATGTCCATGAAACTTTCATCTTTTATTGAGAACCAGATTTTATTACTGCAAATCCAGTCATATTGTTGGCCTTACCTCTAGTAGAAATATCTTGTAGGAAAAAAAAAAAAAATGAAAACTCTGCAGTGAAGATTTGATGACCTCATAGAAAGTGATCCAATGAAATATCAAAATGAATGTCGTTTTAAGCAATTTTTCAAAATCATCCTTTTCAGGGTCATGGGAATAACTGCGGCGGATCACTAGTCAGCATCGTTTAAGGTTACTTTGGCTTTTCACATGGCAAAACCCCCCCCGGAAAAGCCCGACGACTCTCGCCCCGCTGCTGCGGCCAGAAGCCACACCAGGAAGGAATGGGGACGAAGGAGGGGGGGGCATTTCAAATAAAGGGGGGGGGCCGCACTTTTTTCGATGGCTGGTTGTTGGGGGTCGTTTCTCTCTCGACTCAGGGTGCGCCGCACACAGGGGAGGGAGACGACAGCGTCGCCGGACCAGAACAACGGCCGCGGCGAGCTCCCTCCCGGGCGCGAGCCCTTTTTCTCTCTATCGCCATCGTGGTCGTGCAGCGACGGGGAGGACAGAGGGGGGGAGAGGGGCGCGGCGCAGGCAGGCCAGCCGGGACAGGCGGGCTGCCAAGGCAGTGGGGCACAGGCTCACAGCTGTCAAGGCTGCTCACCCACACACACGCCTGCTTCCGGCAATCCCGCTCCGCACCCTTGAGCTGTGCAAGGCTGAAGGCCACCACGCCTTTGCTCACCGCCTCTCCGCCTTCTCCTCCTCTTTCCTCCACTCTCCGTCGCAGCAACGGGCCGCAGACAAAACTACATACAACTCCAACACCCCTAAAGAACACCACACGCAATGGGGCCCTGGCCGCAACTCGCGCTGCAAGGCTCGGCTCCGGAGGCAAGCAAGCAAGCAAACAAACGGGAGCCGGCAGGAGGCGAGCGAGCCAAGCCCGTGGCAAGGGGGAGGGGAGGTACTCTCGCTGGCCCAGTCTCCTTTTCAACCTGCCTCACCCGTGGGCTCCGCAGGAGGAGGGGCGTGGGATTGCCGGGGGTTTCTTCCTTTCTCGCCGCAAGGGTGTGCACACCCGGGATCTAACTCCGCGCTACCGGCGAAACGTGGCCGAGGGGAGAAGAACCGCAGGGGGCTCAGCCGTCGCGAGGGGAAGGCCGCAAAAGGGGGGCGGCACTCGGAAACCATTCCGAACGTCAAGAGAGGGGCGGTCGCCTGTGTGAAGGGCAGGACCACAGCCGACACTGGCGGGGGTGGCACGGGGACTGGTTACCCCGGCGGCCCCCGGTCGGCATCGTGGCGCGAGCCCGCGACCTTTGCTGTGCCAGGTTCAGGGTGGAGGGAAATTCGGGGAAGGGACCGACGCCCAAGCTTACCAAGAGCACAGGACGGCGCCCAAACCCCCAAAAGACACCACACACCCCCGGACGTAAGAACAGGGAGAAAAGAGCAGAGCAGCAAGGGACAGAAGGGGAAAGGAGCAGGGAGAGCGCCGCAACGGTGAGGGAGGGCCATGGGTGTCCCCCTACAGTTGTGGGCGCGGTCCCTCAGCCAACACGACCGCAAACAGGGGCCCCTCCTGCGCCACGCCAAGGGAGAGGACGCCCTCCGCACGCCCCACCACCCACGCCCCGGTAAATGCCTCACTTTCTCGCGGGTGGAGGTCGGGGAGCAACGGGCCCCCAACCGCCAACCCCGCTGCACCGCCTCTTGCCCCCGCCCCCCACGCTCGCCGGTCGGCTCCGGCCCCGAGGGGGCCCCGCTGCCCCCTCGCCGCATTCAAGGCCAGCCCAGCACGCTGGGCTGGCCTTGTATATATATATATATATATATATATATATATATATATATATATATATATATATATATATATATATATATATATATATATATATATGTGTGTGTGTGTGTGTGTGTGTGTGTGTGTGTGTGTGTGTATGTATGTATATATGTACATATATATATATATATATATATATATATATATATATATATATATATATATGTGTGTGTGTGTGTGTGTGTGTGTGTGTGTGTGTGTGTGTGTGTGTGTGTGTGTGTGTGTGTGTAAATCAGGTAAACTAACACGTAGAAGGAAATTCCACTCCATACATGTCAATCATAACCAATGCCGATGATTGCAAAACTATTGCAAATGCAAGCCAGAGAAGAAGGCTGCAGGCCAGCGCCAGAGGAACCGCTATGAGGAGGAGAAAGGAGGGAGTGCTTCCGCCGGATGAAGCAGGAGTTCAAGGAGTCTTCCACACGCCATCTCCCTCGGAGTACTCACCTCCCAGTCCTCCACCGCCTCCGAAGCCTCCGCCGAAGCCTCCACCGCCATGACCTCCATGGTGACCTCCGTTGCCTCCTCCGTGACCGCCGTGGTGACCTCCGCCGCCACAGCAGGCCAAGGACTTGGCGCCGACGAAGGCGACGGCGAGAGCCAGGAGGAGGACGAGGGCGAGGAACCGCATCTGAAGGGAGCGTCGAGGGAGAAGGACCCTGAGGAGCTTGGCCTTTTCGGGAAGCATTTTTTTTATTAATTAATTAATTAATTAAGAATCATTTTCTTTATTACTGATTATTACTTCGATTATCGTTCTTAGTATTATTATTACTACTACTATTGATACTTGTTATTATTATTATTATGATTACTGCCACTACTTTAACTGCTATAATTGTTACTATTAGTACCATAAATGCTACTGTTCTCATCATCACCATCATTATTATCTATTCTAGTACTATTCTCAATTACTATATCACTGATATAATGTCATTATGTCATCGTCGAACGTAAAAGCAGTTATGAAGATGAGGCTTCCCGATGCCTGTCGGTTTACATGTTAGCTCAACATTTTTTCTTAGATGATGTAAATTGAATTTCGATGTTAATTAAATCACGCACATCAGCGCACAAGCGGAATTGACTGAAAGGCAAAATGTACAACAAAACAAAGGCAGATGACTCCAACTCCACAGCTGACACGTGGCAATGGGTCTCAGATTTCCCAGGCTTCTTACCGTGGTCTTCGTGAGCTCCTGGACTGCCGAATCTTGAGGACCGAAGGGCTTATATGTTCCCTTTTGCGCCCCTACTCCTTCTGCCCCCCCCTTGAAATCTTGACCCCTGACCTTTATCCTGCTTGGGATGACGCCTAACCCATCGACCGAACCTTGTAGGATAATGCTAATCATGTGTGCAAACCCAATCAGAGACGTCCGTTCCCGACCCGTTGCAAGGCCTTGGCTTCGACTTCGTCATCGAGCTCCTGGATTAAACAAACAGCTGATCTGGAAACAAACAAATCTGCTGGCGGCCGTCCCGTTGATTTGGCATCCGCGAGGAATCCCAGAACAAAGATTTCATCCCTTTTCGGGAAATTCAGCCTTCGGACAAGGTCGCGTCCGTATGTCCCTTTTGCCTTGAGGAGGACAGGGTGCCTTGAGGAGGCAGAGCAGCGGCTTATAAGAGCATTGATGAGGTCCTGGGGATCAGGTGTGCAGCTCCCTGTCTTAGGAACTCAAAGTAAGGAAACTGTGGGTGTGTATATAAGAATATATATATATATATATATATATATATATATATATATATATATATATATATATATATATATATATATATATATATATATATGTACATGTACAGTATATAATATACATACATCCATACACACATACACACATTTTTGCGCATTTGCAATATTTATGCGCATTTATATATATATATATATATATATATATATATATATATATATATATATATATATATATATATATATATATATATATTAATATATATATATATATGTATATATATATATATATATATATATATATATATATATATATATATATATGTATATATATATACATATATATATATAAATATATATATAAATATATATATATATATATATATATATATATATATATATATATATATATGTATATATATATATATCTATATATATATATATATATATATATATATATACATATGTGTATACACACATACACACACACTATGTATACACACATACACATACACGATGTATACACACATACACACACACTATGTATACACACACACACACACACACACTATGTATACGCACATACACACACTATGTATACACACTTACACACTATATATACACAAATACACACTCACACACACTATGTATACACACATACACACACACACACTATGTATACACACATACACACACACACACACTATGTATACACACATACACACACACACACTATGTATACACACATACACACTATATATACACACATACACACTATGTATACACGCACACACTATGTATACACACATACACACTATGTATACACACATACACACACACACACACTATGTATACACACATACACACACTATGTATACACACACACACTATGTATACACACATACACACTATGTATACACACATACACACACACACACTATGTATACACACATACACACACTATGTATACACACACACACACACACACACATATATATGTGTGTGTATGTGTATATATGTATCATTTTTGTCATAAAATATGCCCCAATGAGGCCTGAACCCCGGTGCGCCCCCAACGGCCCCGCCCCCCCCCCCCCACTCCTCCCGAACGGCCGCTCGGCTCGCCACACGTCCCTCGGCCTCATCGCCCCGACCTGACTGCTTCCGCGTCTGCTGCAGATGCGGTTCCTCGCCCTGCTTCTCCTGCTGGCTCTCGCTTTTGCCTTCGCCGCCGCCAAGACCTTGCCTTGCTGCATCGGCGGAGGTCACCACGGGGGTCACCACGGAGGTCACCACGGGGGTCACCACGGGGGTCACCACGGAGGCCATCATGGAGGGCATCACGGTCATCATGGTAAGAATACTTTTTCATATACTGTTCATATGAATATTTTAAAAATTAATTCATTGACGGTTTCTTGTCTATAATATTTACTGTCACCAAACATCCCTTTTACTAGTCTGCATACAATCACACACTAATAAAACGATTATTTAAAGAATACCTAAACTATTTTCGATCTATTACCAGGTTGATTCAGCAGCGACTTCCGTTTGCCAGCATGACAAATAAAACTTTTCTGAAGATTTGGTTTGTGTTTTCAATCTGATTTCTCCTTTCACCTTCAACAGTGTATAATGACAAGTCACGAGGATGGAAACTTCATTAAGAGGATAAATGTATTTACGAAAATTTATGAACAAGTAGAGTCACTGGACTAATTGCCTTTGATAAGAATAATTTGATGTTGTCAGACTCGATCCTACTCCCAGATTCATCCTAAAAGCATTCGTATGACGCTGACAGTGTCACCATCCCAAAGGCCGTCATAAGAGCCATACATTAATCGTTTCATTAATCAATCGAAATTCAACTTTCCTACACTTTAAGCCAACTTTGCGTACGTCATACCCGGATGTTATCCATATTTCACTCGATATCTAATGAGATGTCGAGTCCCACCATTTCCGCGCAAATTACACTTGGTAAATCCTCTCTGCACAAATGAATAATATTTAACGCATTTTCGGCTGACGTTACTCTCTGCGTCCCACTTTTCGCTTCGTCATCGTCAAAGGCAACAAGCAAGGAGATCGCTCGGAATGGGCAACCGGAGGCCAGTTCAATCCTGCCGAAGTTGCCCCGAAGTTGGCGATCTCCCACATTAGGTCAAATACGTCTTTCGAGACTCAATAACAATGTATTTTTCATTCAGCCTCATTTTCTTGCCTATAGTGTCTTTGAAAATAAGTGACTGTCGCATTTCTTCTTCTTAATTTGTATTATATGCTACGGATCAAGTCAATGTGTGTATTTTGGACGGAAGAAAATGGCCTAATGCTTACTGATTGACTATTTCATAATTTTTGAGTCAGGTACGGATCTGATTCCTCACAAAAGAATATGGTACGTATACACATAAGAAAAAAGGATGAAATAGTGAATCAGTAAGCATTAGTTTATTTTCTTTCGTTAAAATACAAAATCACATTGATTTGATCCGTGCCATATGATACAAATTATAAGAAAATAAAATGCGATAGTCACTTATTTTCGAAGACCCTATGGAGAAGAAAATGTGGCTGGATGAAAATCTATTATTACTGAGTTTCAAGTGATGCATTTGATCTAAGTGTCTGACTTATCATCAACCATTATCAATTATGAAACGTGGAATTGGTAAAAAAAAAAATATAATAATAATAATAATAATAAATAAATAAAAATAAATAAATAAATAAAAATAAAAGAATGAATAAATAGTTACGATGCTCTAGGATTTTTGTTTCTCCCGTTTTGTCTAATATATATATATATATATATATATATATATATATATATATATATATATATATATATATATATATATATATATATATATGTAAAGATAACGAAATATCATTCTTCCTTTACCGTTAAATGCCCTCTCTTTGATAACTATTATATGTGTGCATTTATGTCCATGAAACTTTCATCTTTTATTGAGAACCAGATTTTATTACTGCAAATCCAGTCATATTGTTGGCCTTACCTCTAGTAGAAATAACGTAGAAAAAAAAAAAATGAAAACTCTGCAGTGAAGATTTGATGACCTCATAGAAAGTGATCAAATGAAATATCAAAATGAATGTCGTTTTAAGCAATTTATCAAAATCATCCTTTTCAGGGTCATGGGAATAACTGCGGCGGATCGCTAGTCAGCATCGTTTAAGGTTAGAACTAGGGCGGTATCTGATCGCCTTCGAACCTCTAACTTTCGTTCTTGATCAATGAAAACATCCTTGGCAGATGCTTTCGCAGTAGGTCGTCATGCGACGGTCTAAGAATTTCACCTCTAGCGTCGCAGTACGAATGCCCCCGTCTGCTTCTATTAATCATTACCTCGGGTTCCGAAAAACCGACAAAATAGAACCGAGGTCCTGTTCCATCATTCCATGCACGACCATTCGGGCTGTAAGCAAAAACCAGCCTGCTCTGAGCACTCTAATTTTTTCAAAGTAAACGTGCCGGCCACAAGGGGACACCCGGTTAGTTAAGGGCATAAAAACCCCATGTGCGCCGGCGGGGACACAGCTCGGAACCCGGCAGTAGCCGCCGCTAAGGCGGACCGCCGGTCCGGAGCAGAAGTCAAACTACGAGCGTTTCAACCGCAACAACTTTAATATACTCTTGTGGAGCTGCAATTACCGCGGCGGCTGGCACCAGACTTGTCCTCCACTCGATCCTCGTACAAGGATTTAAAGTGTACTCATTCCAATTGCGAGGCCCCGTTCGGGGCTCGCAACAGTATTTTTCGTCACTACCTCCCCGTGCCGGGAGTGGGTAATTTGCGCGCCTGCTGCCTTCCTTAGATGTGGTAGCCGTTTCTCAGGCTCCCTCTCCGGAATCGAACCCTGATTCCCCGTTACCCGTGATAGCCATTGTAGGCGTTTAACCTACAATCGAGAGCTGATAAGGCAGACGCCTGCAGGACGCGGCGCCGACCCAACCCGGGTTACGGGAGGGGTCGTGCGCTCGGCAAAAGTTATTCTGATTCACCAAGATGTGTGCGGCCGGCCCCTTGCGGGAACCGGCTGCCGAGGGTTTTGGTCTAATAAAAGCGCTCCTCCCTCGCGGTCGGAGACTACAAAGGCATGTATTAGCTCTAGAATTACCACAGTTATCCAAGTAATGCGGTTCAGCAGAGATCCAGTGAGTTATATCTGATTTAATGAGCCGTCCGCGGTTTCGCCTTAAGTCGGCCTGTACTTACACATGCATGGCTTAATCTTTGAGACAAGCATATGACTACTGGCAGGATCAACCAGGTAGAAGCAACAACGCACACTAGCGTGGTCGTCGTCGTCATATGAACATTAGGAGGAGGAGGACATGGAGGAAGAAGGAGGAGGAGGGAGACGATAGCAGCTTTCTCGAGCAGCAGCAGCAGCAGCAGCTGCTGCCACTATGGGCTGCGCTGCCCCCTTACGGGGGAGGCACTGCCGCCGCCGCCGCCGCCACCGCTCTTCCGCTGCGGTCTTTCCTTCCTGCCTGCCTGCCTTCCTCTCGCTTCTCTCTTTCGACCTCTCCGGTTATTGTTACTTTGGCTTTTCACATGGCAAAACCCCCCCGGAAACGCCCAACGACGACTCTCGCCCCGCTCTCCCGCTTGCTGCGGCCAGAAGGGCAGGACCACAGCCGACACTGGCGGGGGTGGCACGGGGACTGGTTACCCCGGCGGCCCCCGGTCGGCATCGTGGCGCGAGCCCGCGACCTTTGCTGTGCCAGGTTCGGGGGGGGGGAGGGAAATTCGAGGAAGGGACCGACGCCCGAGCTTACCAAGAGCACAGGACGGCGCCCAAATCCCCAAAAGACACCACACACCCCCGGACGTAAGAACAGGGAGAAAAGAGCAGAGCAGCAAGGGACAGAAGGGGAAAGAAGCAGGGAGAGCGCCGCAACGGGAGGGAAGAGATGCAGCCATGGGTGTCCCCCTATTGTTGTCGGCGCGGTCCCTCAGCCAACACGACCGCAAACAGGGGCCCCTCCTGCGCCACGCCCAGGGAGAGGACGCCCTCCGCACGCCCCACCACCCACGCCCCGGTAAGCGCCTCACTTTCTCGCGGGTGGAGGGCGGGAGCAACGGGCCCCCAACCGCCAAGCCCGCTGCACCGACTCTTGCCCCCGCCCGCCACATTCGCCGGCCGGCCCCAAGGGGGACCCGCGCCCTCCTCGCCGCGTTCCAGGCCAGCCCAGCACGCTCGGCAGGGGTGGGGAGAGGGCCGCGCGTTGGCGGGCCAGGGCAGCGGGGACCGCTGCGGCCACGGCTTGACGCCGTCGCCGCCGCCGCCCGCCGACACCCAAATGAAGGTGGACCACCCTGTAGTTGTCGGCGCGGGCCGACTCAGCCCACACGACCGCGGGGCAGGGGCCGCTCGGCCCCGGGGGCCAGGGAAGGCAGCCCCTCCGACGGCCCCGGCAGCCAGGACCCCCCCAAAGCCTGCCTCGCTTTCGGGGACGGGAGCCGGAGAGGCAGGGGCTTCCTCGCAGCCGCGGGGGCCACGCCCGCGCCCGCCGCCGCCTCCGCCCCCGGCCCGAGAGGGCGCAGGGGGCAGGAGAGCCCAAGCCGCCCGACCGGTTGGCGAGGCCCAACCAGCAGGGGGCTCCGCATCGCCTACGCAAGGCCCCCGCCCGGCCCCGACGGCGAGCTCGACTTGGGGCTCGCCGCCCGCCCGCCCGCAGCCGAAGGTGGCCCCCCCTATAGTTATCGGCGCAGGCCCTCAGCCACCATGACCGCGCCCAGGGCCCGCCCTCGGCCGCCCGCCAGTGAAAAATGGCCCCTTCGGTGGGTGATCCCGGCAGGGCCCCTACGCCGCCGCCCACGGCCCGCGAAGGCGCAGGGGGCCGAAGGGGGAAAGCCCAGCCAGCCCCTGCCCGAGGAAGACGAGGCAGACGGGGCAGACTGACAGGCAGGTCCAGCCACCGGCCCGCCGCCCTCGGCCCGAGAGGGCGCGGCGGACGAAGGGGAAAGGGGAAAGGAAGCCCAAGCCGCCAAACCGGGGACGGGGCGGGCCCTGCACCGCCGGCGGCCGCAGCAGCAGCAGCAGCGGGCTCGAGGCGGGGGACGCCCCCCGCCGCCCGCAGCCGAGGCAGTCCCCCTGTCGTTGTCGGCGCAGGCCCTCAGCCACCACGACCGCGCCCAGGGCCCGCCCTTGCCCGTCCGGCCGGCCGGGGCAACGCCCCGTCGGGGGTGCGGTAGGCCAACGCCCGAATCACACGCCGCCGCCCTCGGCCCGAGAGGGCGCCAGGGGCCGATGGGGGTAAGCCCGAGCCAACCCCTGTTCGAAGGAAGACGAGGCAGGCAGGCCAGGGCCCGCCGCCCCCGGCCCGAGAGGTCGCGGTGGGGCCGAAGGGGTAGGGAAAAGCCCAAGCCGTCCCCTGGCCAGCCAAGGAAGACGTGGCTGGCAGGCCAACCCAGGAGGCGCCGCCGCCACCGCAGCCCCCAGGCCCAAAATCTCCTCTCCACCCCCCTAGGCTGAACGGCCTCGCTGGGCATGTCGCCGCGCCGCCCGCCCGCTCAGGCCAGGCGGCGGCACGGGGGAACGGACCGAGTGGGAGACACGCGGCCGCCGCCGCCGCCGCCACACAGCAGGCCAAGGGCGGCGCTCGGCTCCGGCGGCCCGCGCTCCCAGCCCCGCCCGGCAGCCCGCCACGCCACCCGCGGCCCCGCACCCAACCGCCTCTCCCTATAGTTGGCGGCGCAGGCCCGCAGCCAACACGACCAGAGACAGGGCCTTCCATCCGTCCGGCAGGAGCGGGAGCCTGGCGGGCGCTAGGGAGGACCGCCCCCGGCGGGGCGGTCGTGATGTGGGTTGCCTGGGGGGGGGGGGAATGGAGGGAGTCACCGAACCAGCACTCGCCCCCCACCCCCACCCCTTTTTTTTTTTTTTGAAGGGGGGGGGGTGTCGGTGTCAACAGCTATAGGACAAGAACACTTTTGGGAAAGACTGCAATTTATTGATATGTGAGGGATGATTGTATATATGCTCTGTAGATGATACAATTTAGTTTAATTCGACGTCTAAATTATCATATACTCCCCCTCACCACTACCACCACCACCATCACCACCAGAAAGTACCACGTGACCCCCAGGTTGGGAATTCCCAATCTAAATGGACCTGTAAACTTTGATCTAATATAACCATTTATACTAATCTTATTCAGTTTATCATCACTCATATGTCAGTAGAGGACCTGTGTTGAACTTTTGAACTAGTAAATAGATAACACCATATTTGGGCATTTCAGAGCAGCTGTAATAGCATTTTGTCTTTTTCTTTTCTCTTTTCTATACATTTGATTCAGCCAAGACACTGTTTTCCCGTTTATGGCAGAAAATGCACACACATATTTGTGTGTGTATATATATATATATATATATATATATATATATATATATATATATATATATATATATATATATATATAAATATATATTTATATATATACATATATTTATATATAATATATATATATACATATACATATACATATATATATATACATATATACATATATACATATATATATATATATATATATATATATTATGTATGTATGTACATGTATATGGATATGGATATGGATATGTATATATATATATATATATATAAATATATATATAGATATAGATATATATAAATATATATATATACATATAGATACATAGATATATATATATATATATATATATATATATATGAATATATATTCATATATATATGTATATAAATATATATATATATATATCTATATATATATATGTATATATATAAATATATATTTATATATACATATAAATATATATGTATATATATATATATATATATATATATATATATATATATATATGTATATAAATATATATATATATATATCTATATATATATATGTATATATATAAATATATATTTATATATACATATAAATATATATGAATAAATATATATATGTATATATATATATACATATACATATATATACACATATATACATATGTATATATATATATATATATATATATATATATATATATATATATATATATATATATATATATATATATATATATATATATATATATATATATATATATATATATAACCATTACTCGCCGACAAGATCAAGAGAAGACTGATCCTGTTTATGTGTGGGACATATTGTACAATAAAACTGAAGCAGATTTTTTGAAATCTTTAATCTGCAATGACGCCTCCAAAGGGATTGGCCGAGAGACGGAAATCGGTTGGTCACGTGATGCGTTGACGATCGGCTTTTCGTAATTTCCTCAGGTTTTCTGAAAGTTTGATGATAATTAGAATAATAGCCATGATGGTGACTAAGCAAAATGACAGAAAGGTAAATGTAATGCAAACGAATAAGATGATTATATAAAAATACATTTCTATTTGGAATTTTACTTGCACAGCAAATGAACAGAATTTTGGGTAAAACTCACATCCTCCGAAACCGCCGCCAAAGCCTCCTCCACCTGCAGGCAAAGACGTGTTTGAAATGAGTTTCTGCGTCAAAGGAAATGATCTCCTGCCCTCAGTGCACTCACAACAGTCAACGATTTCCTTGCCTGAGTAAGGATGTCCATGAATGCTCTTCCTGCATATAGGCTGCTCACCTCCCAGTCCTCCACCGCCTCCGAAGCCTCCGCCGATGCCTCCGCCACCATGACCTCCTCCTCCATGACCCCCATGGTGACCTCCGCCGCCACAGCAGGCCAAGGACTTGGCGCCGACGAAGGCGACGGCGAGAGCCAGTAGGAGGACGAGGGCGAGGAACCGCATCTGCAGGAGACCAGAAGCTCTTGTGTAAAACTGATCACGCCAAAGGAACAAGGCCTAGACACAGATGCCGAACCAAGAACACTGGAAAATGGAAGCTTCCGATTCTAATCTGTGTTGTTCTGAACGGCGCTTCGGTCCACTGCCTCTTACCGTGGTCGTCGTGAGGGACCGGACTGCCGACTCCCGACGGCGTAAGGGCTTATATGTGCCTCTGTCCCTGCGTCTTCTGTCCCCGGGAAGCACGACCTTTGATCCTTATCTTGTCTGGGATGACCTTGATGGTTCCTGCTTATCATGCGAGTCAATCTCAGGCAGATAAGACACGCGAGCAGCATCGGGATCCCCTAAACGAGGCAACTAAAGTTATCAATATGTTTCCATCGTCGTGATTGGATAATGGTAGTGATAATAATGATTCTGTTACACTGGCGTCTGCTGCAGATTCTCCGCCCCGCTTCTCCTGCTTTCTCTCGCCTTTGCCTCCGCCGGCGCCAACGAGGTCAACAAAAGGGACAATGCGGGGTCACGGGGTCATTCCGGAAGCTATAAGGGAGTGATTTTCATATACTGTGCTTGTCCATAACTGGCTTTGTCTCCGCCATGACCTCCATGATAACCTCCGTTGCCTCCTCCGTGACCGCCGTGGTGACCTCCGCCGCCACAGCAGGCCAAGGACTTGGCGCCGACGAAGGCGACGGCGAGAGCCAGGAGGAGGACGAGGGCGAGGAACCGCATCTGAAGGGAGCGTCGAGGGAGAAGGACCCTGAGGAGCTTGGCATTTTCGGGAAACATTTTTTGTTATGAATTAATTATTCATTAAGGATTTAGTCAATAGTATTTTTATTAATACTAATTATTACTTCGATTATTGTTCTTATTATCACTACTACTACTACTACTATTGTTACTGTTATCATTATTATTATTGTTATTATTATTATTACTGCTACCCCTACTTTAACTATTATAATTGTTACTATTAGTACCATAACTGCTACTGTTCTCATCATCACCATCATTATTATCATCCATTTCAGTACTATTCCCAATTACTATAATACTGATATAATGTCATTATGTCATCGTCGAACGTAAAAGCAGTTATGAAGATGAAACTTCCCGATGCCTGTCGTTTTACATGTTAGCTCAACATTTTTTTTTCTTAGATGATGTAAATTGAATTTCGATGTTAATCAAATCACGCACATCAGCGCGCGAGCGGAATTGACTGAAAAGCAAAATGTATAACAAAACAAAGGCAGATGACTCCAACCCAC